>NC_090265.1:1641297015-1641600862 GCF_040414725.1 Anabrus simplex | reverse complement strand
ATTTGCCTGGAGGAGAAGTGGGAAACCATGGAAAACCACTTCCAGGATGGCTGAGGTGGGAATCGAACCCACCTCGACTCATTTGACCTCCCGAGGCTGAGTGGGCCCCGTTCCAGCCCTCGAACCACTTTTCAAATTTCGCGGCAAAGCCGGGAATCGAACCCGGACCTCCGGGGGTGGCAGCTAATCACGCTAACCACTACACCACAGAGGCGGACAATCAATCTCTCTATCTATCTGTCTATCTCTTCCAATCTTCCCATCCCTCATCAATGCCCCTGTTCAGCATAGCAGGTGAGGCCGCCTGGGCGAGGTACTGGTCATTCTCCCCAGTTTCATCCCCCGACCGAGAGTCTGAAGCTCCAGGACACTGCCCTTGAGGCGGTAGAGGTTGGATCCCTCGCTGAGTCCGAAGGATACGTACTAAACAGCATGCGGTTACCAGACGCAATGTTGAAAGGCAGAATTATTGGGACCATGGTGATAACACATACAAATTGTAACCGAGTTTGGACATTATTCGCAGAGCACGTTGCTAGGCCTACTGGTAACGTAAGGGCCTAACGAAATGTAATGGACCTGAACGAGGCAAGAATAATAGTTGGTACTAACCTATGGGATCAGGTTTCATATCTAGTGGATGAAGTGGTGCGAATAAATTCACGCCCACGACGTGGAAAGGGTGCCTTTCAAAGCTGACCAATGATTGTCGATTTCTAGGATCGTAGTATGTAAGTGCAAATGGTTTCTAGAGGACCCGCTGCAATCGCTGTTGACGATTAAGATGCCAGATACCATACCACCTGGACTACATTTACGAAATAAAAAACGTACGCCTCAACCCAGGATCGACCACTCGACCTCCTGCATGCTAACCCAAAACTCTATCCACTGCACCAACTCTACAGTACGACTAACTGATGCTGACAGAGGTAGTTACCCTACATGTTGTTACAGTGTTGCCAGATTGCTACTCTCCAACGTCGTTTTTCTGCCGGATATACTCGCAAGACGAAATTTTGTAAGAGACATTTTTTATTGCTGCCATGTGAGGAGTCGCGCTGCGACGCCCGAGTGCGCGAATTACGCTTCACCCTGTATATAAGAAAGCATAAAGCTCCGATAATACCGCCTTGAGGAATTCCCTTCTTAATTATTACAGGGTCAGATAAAGCTTTGCCTACTCTAATTCTCTGAGTTCTATTTTCTAGAAATATAGCCACCATTTCAGTCATTCTTTTGTCTAGTCCAGTTTCACTAATTTTTGCTTGTAATCTCCCATGATCTACCCTACCATATGCCTTAGATAGGTCAATCGTGATACAGTCCATTTGACCTCCTGAATCCAGGATATCTGCTATATCTTACTGGAATCGTACAAGTTGAGCTTCAATGGAATAGCATTTCCTAAACCCGAACTTATTTCTATCGAACCAGTTATTACTTTGGAAACGTGTCTTATATAGTCGTAATCAGAAAGAATGCTTTCCCAAAGCTTACATGCAATGCACGTCAATCTGACTGGCCTCTAATTTTCAGCTTTATGTCTATCACCGTTTCCTTTATACACAGAGAGTATTTTAGCAACTCTCCATTCATTTGGTATAACTCCTTCATGCAAACAATAATCAAATAAGTACTTCAGATATTGTCGTTTACATACCACAACCTCCACTTCATCCAGCATGACTTCATTGCCATCACGGTTCTACTTCCCAAGAACATGGTTGTTCCATACTTCAGCGAAACGATTACCGTTTACACTCAGAAGATTTTCATAAGCTTCACTCCTTTCTGTCCGGGTATTCCCTACAACTGGTAATGTTTTTTCTCTACAATTGGCTTTACATCGCAACGACACAGGTAGGTCTTATGGCGACGATGGGACAGGAAAGGGATAGAATTGGAAATGAAATGGCCATATCCTTAACTAATGTGCATCCCCAGCATGTGTGAAAATGTGAAACCACGGAAAGCCATCTTCAGGGTTACCGATAGTGCGCTTCGAACCCACTATCTCCCGAATGCATACTCACAGTTGCGTGAATCTAACTGAACGTCCAACTCGCTTGGTAACTGGCAATGAATACACCTGATTTTTTCTAAGCACTATTCTACCGGGCGAGTTGGCCGTGCGCGTAGAGGCGCGCGGCTGTGAGCTTGCATCCGGGAGATAGTAGGTTCGAGTCCCACTATCGGCAGCCCTGAAGATGGTTTTCCGTGGTTTCCCATTTTCACACCAGGCAAATGCTGGGTCTGTACCTTAATTAAGGCCACGGCCGCTTCCTTCCAACTCCTAGGCCTTTCCTATCCCATCGTCGCCATAAGACCTATCTGTGTCGGTGCGACGTAAAGCCCCTAGCAAAAAAAAGAAAAGCACTATTCATTTAATTTTGCCCTCTCTTTCTAAGACTGTTTAGTAGAGTACCGATCAAAAGTTTGGGAGCACGTAAAGAAATCATGAAATGTCATTTTGCTAGTAGACCTCTCAAATTTTCGTTCTGAACTCTTATATCTAACAGGGTATATGTCACCTTATTTCATTGAGTTAGTTCAAGTAATGCAAAAGTAAGGAGTTTCCTATCTAAATCAGTTTCTGTTTGGAGCCATTTTGATAGTCACACTGTTTTTCGTTTTAAGCACGCCTCTGTTTCTTCTAAATTAAAAAAACATGATTTCTGATAGGATAGGAAGACACGTAATTTCCAAAATTATCTCATACTTAAAATACCCGTACTTGTTTTATGGTTTCGAGTAGCGCGAAATGAAAGTGGTAAAACGTTTGATAAAATTTTTAAAATTACTTTATCTAATTTAACTATCAATATTCCAAATTTTATTTCACATTGAATGTATAAATAATTGTGCTTGCCTCAAAATTCATTTGACTAATGCCGAAGAGGTATTTATTGTTATGTTATGAACTGATAAATAGGAAAAGCGACTGCATACAAATTAATTTGTAATATTGTGTACCACGCATCAAGAATAGCGAGGGAGTCTTAGCCGGAGAGCGAACTGCGTGAAGAGCAGTGTTGCCAACATATGTGTATCAATTTACGTTATGACTAGAATCTACCAGTCACAAGTGATAAAGAAATATGATCATATACAGGATGTGTCAAAAATGGAATAATTTCAGAGTTGGATTCCTGACACATAGAGAAAGAAAAACGTCTATATAAACATGGATCTGGGAACGCGTACTACTTTTCGAGATAACAGACTCTCATGAGCTAAAACTTCAGGTGGTGTGGGTTAGCTTGCATGTATTGATGTACTCCGGCCATTATTTTACAAGAGGTATTCAAAATGCTCACCTCCTGCCATACTACAAGCTTGTACTCGTCGCACATTGAGTTGCGAACACGCTCGAATATGCCCGGTGTTGTAGGCATTATCTGAAAGGGCCTTATAATTCTGCCACGAAGCGTTGCTTCATCCTCTGCAGCAGTCGCGTACACCAAAGTGCGTAACCTCACAGAAAGATGTTCAATGGCTTCAGATCAGGTGATCGTGGAGGACAAGAAAGTACGCATTTCCGGACCCAAGTTTATATACCCGTTTTTCCTTCTCTAGGGGTGAGTAATCCATTCCTGAAATTATGCCGAGCATTTTAGAAACATCCTGTATATGATGATAAGTTCCCACGAATTTTATGTTGGCCAAAATTCCGTTGACTATGTTTTAATTCAAGAAAAAAATAATTTATCTTAATGTCAAGAGGAAGATCAACAATATAGGACCGTAAATATCCTCAACCTTCCGAAGGAGATGGTTGCCTAGTCGGTACTTCCCCTCATCAATAAAACCAGTACTACCAGCAGTTCAAGCTTTCGCCCTAGTTCTTACTATGCACTGCGTATTCTGGTATGGCCTAGAACAAATTTGAAACTTTCATTGCCCTCTCTCATATCTCATCCTTGGCTTTGACGATATGAGGTGTGAAAGGTGTGTGTGAGGTGGAAGTGATGCTACCTAGGTAGTAATGGCATTTCTTATGCATCCAATCCAATCCCTGTTAAGAATGGTGTAAAAAATGTCACTCAAAGGGTCCGTTGGAGCGTGCATTTTAGTAGGTTTGTTAGACTAATGTATAATAGGAATTTTCAGCTCAGTTAGGAAAGCAACTGGAAAACTACCTGATTCCTTATTTCCCTAGTGCTCCTCTTCAGTGGCGCCTAGGCCATCTAAGATAGCTGATGGCAGAGCTGTTGAGGATTCAACCAGCCTTTGGGCTGAGTAAAATACTTAACTTACATTGCACACATACTGACACAGCAATAGAACAGCTGAATGTACTAAAACTACAAGCAGAAAAAGCAGGACTACAGATTTCTTTCGAAAAAACTAAATATATAACAAACATCAAAACAGGCCCTCGGTACCTGAAGACAGAACACGGTAAAATAGAAAGAGTTGATAGCTTTAAGTATTTGGGTGAAATAGTGCAACTGAAAACAAATGAAGGAGAAGCAAACAACACCAGACGGGAGAAAATGGCTGCGGCTTTCCGTAGGACATATCCTATATACAAGAAGAAAACCATTTCCAGACGAGCTAAACTAAGGCACTACAACACTGTGATTAAAACGGAATGTCTTTATGCTAGTGAATGCCTCCAAATGACAGGAAAAGCGGGACTGAGAGAAGCTGAGAAATATGAAAGAAAGATCCTTCGCAAAATAATAGGTCCAAAGATTGTGGATGGACAGTATAGGCTGCGAGGAAGGGAAGAACTTTACCGAGACAATGAAAGGCTAACTGAGTCCATGAGAAAACGGATACTTAAATTCTATGGGCATTTATTTAGAATGGATGAGAAGAGACTAACGAAAAGGATTTTCACAATACTAGACAGCAGACCTAAAGTGTCGGACAAATGGTTCAGGGAGGTAAGAAAGGATCTCAGACAGGTGGGACTAAATTCGGAAGACATCTCAAACCGAACAAAGTTTAGGTCAGTGATCGACAGATTTCAGGGATTCCATGACGAACCAAAACTTAACCGTGGGTGGACGGACGAAAGAAGACAGGCTGCCAGAGAGAGGATGCTGAAGTTCTGGGCTGTGAGGAAGGCTTCCAGAAACATGTAATTGTTATCTAACGTGGTCTCTAATAGCCGTAAACGAATATATAATAATAATAATAATAATAATAATAATAATAATAATAATAATAATAATAATAATAATAATTGGAAACCTTGCTGGAATGAAACATGTGAAGATGCGTTAACGAAAAGTACAAATCACTGGAGAAAGTGGAAATGCTCTAGAAGGATGGACAACTGTGAACAATTCAAACCGTAACGGCAAGCCGAGAATAATAAGGAGAGTTAAAAGATCTTTCGAAAAATCACAATTTATTGAATTGCAAAGCAGTTTTGTAACAAAAAAGTAATAACACTCGAAACTATCAGATTTTTAACAGTAAATTAAAAGGAATGTCAAGCCCCCAGTTATATGTTTCAAAGATGAAACTGGTAGAAATGGCCTCAACAATACTGACAACTATGAAATACTACTAAAGCATCTTTAAACTGCCCTGAACTAAACCATAAGTTGGAATTTCTAGAAATAAATGAGAATATAGAAGAAGATATGCCACCCACTGTTGAAGAAATTAAAGAAATAATTAACAGACTAAAAAGCAATAAAGCTAGTGGAGAGGACTCTGTAACAGCGGAACTTCTGAAATGGTCTCAACAGGAAATCATTCAAAAGCTACAGCTCATCTTTGAAGGTATTTGGAGAAATGAAAAAATTACGAAAGAATACACCCATTGCATAAAAAGGGTAACACGCAAAATGTTGATAACTATAGAAGAGTATCCCTGTTGCAAATCGTTTACAAGGTATTCTCAAAAAATCTTGCTACAAAGAGTAGAAACAATACTTGATAAGCGATTAGGTCAGTATCAGGGTGGATTTCGATAAAGGTAGTTCTTGCTCAGAACAAATATTGAATTTAAAATCAATCATTCGTCAGAGAATACTGAACTCCAGGACATAGTAGTGACATTTGTGGATTTTGAAAAGGACTTCGATTCTGTTGATATAGAAACATTAGATAAAACTGTACCGGGAGGTACACCTCTACGCCGCACATTTAAATCTTGCGCCAATTAGAACTCCTCTACAGGAGAAACACTGAATTTGGAACTAGACCTATTTAAACGTTTACTCAGAACATGTCACCTCCTTAATTTTGTGATTGTGAAGTTTCCAGTACTGTATAAAATTCTACGTGTTTTGTTTACCATTTACCAAGAAGTTTGGACTTTGTGTAACATATGTCACTACAAAAACTATCATCATGCACTCAGGTGCGAGGTGAAGAAACTTTCTTTGAAGAAATTTTGTATTCATTAGTTTTCTCTTTACTAAATTTCGTTCATTCATTTGTGGGTTGGCAATATTCATCTTTTCTTTCCGCCAGTTTTAAATCCAGCCAATCGCTAATTTTTGTAATTAATTTCCGACCTATCCTGTATTTCTTCTTCGATTTTGAGCCTAACTTTTGATGTTAACCAATAAAACGCCATGGGTGTGTCTTGATCATTCATGAAAGGTCTCGAACTTTCCCCGAGGGTTTATAAACTGCGGATTTTCACGTCTCTTGGCCACTTGATCAACATCTAACTAAGTGTATGTACGTGAAGCAGGAGGCGGGAGGTGCCTCTTTCATCAGGCAGCAGTCCTTCAGCAAGGTAATGGCCGTTTAACATCTTTCTTTTTCTTGCTCGGTCCGCAGTTTAACCTGAGGGATAGGTCCGAAACTTTAATATGTAACCTACTTCTCTAAAATGTAAGTTTCTGCCGGCTAATGTGAAAATTTCCTAAAATCTGCAACTGTAATTTGGGGATAAAGAGTGATTTACCCTCTCGAGCTCCCCTTCATATTGGTTTGAGGTGACTACGTTTTGTAACTGGTTTTCTTCCTTTCCGTAATGTCTTAAATTATTCTGATACGAGTCACCTCCATAGTCTGGGAATAGCCCCTGTTTCATCGGCCTAGTGCCTTTTAGGTTTTAAGAATGCATATTTAGGAGTGCAAGTACACGCCTCCATTCAATTTGGTGTTTCGGGGCATTTACTTAACCTGTTCTTTTTCTGCTAAGGCCCAGTAGGTTGGGTACTAGATACCTCTGTGTAATAAGATGGCTATTTATAAATAGTGCCTTGTAAGGCCAGTGATTATTGGATTTTTGCATTGTGTTGCCTTGAGTAGGCTGAGAACACTGAGAGCACGTCAGCTCTTTTCGAGTATTGTAAGAATGCCTCTGGGAGGCTCGATATTGTAATTAGGAGCAAGTGCTCCATGTGTTAGGGGATTTCTGCCCTATGTGTAAAATTTTAATCTTTTATAAAGTTGAGCTAGGAGCTCAAAATTGTAAACTAGGGGCTTGTAGCCCAAGAATGTTTAAATTCTGATGTCTGGGATCCTCCCAAATCTTGGTTCTAAAATGCTGTGTCATTGTTATTGAACTAAGTTGTTTAAATTTTGTTGTTTCAAGAAAATATAACCTTTGTTAAAATTTTAAATTAACTTTGACTTCGCAGTTAGACCCATTCATTCCGGCACCTTCTTTCACCTCTGCGTTCCACAAATACCCCGGAACAAATAAAATAGGGGAATTTGGATTGAGATATAAATGAACAAACCTAATACAGGAAACACTTACAGACACAGTTTCAAAAGTAAAATTTATGAGCGAAATATCAAAACCTATCAAGATAAATACAGATGTAAGGCAAGGAGATGGTTTATCGCCAATTTTGTTCAACTGTATCCTAGAGAAAATTGTAAGAATTTGGAATGGAAAATTAGAAGAACATACTATTTCGCCAATAGCTTTGGGGAGAAAATACAAAGGTGTTGAAATTAATTACCTGGAATTTGCAGGCAATTTTGCTATACTTTCAGAGATCCTGACAGATACAACAACACAAATCAATCTCTTGGAAGAAATAGCCATCAAGCGGTTTTGAGAATCTCTGTTGAAAAAAATATTACAAACAAACCGTCCAACATTTTACGACAGATATTGATCGAATAGAGAAAGTAAAGAAATTCAAATACCTGGTAGAAATAAGCAAGAAAATGGTTTAGAAATATTTGTTTTAGAAGAAAGGTTACACAAGAAGGAAAGAGCGTATGATATCACTAAGAATTTTTACAACCTGATGTGCTTATCTAAAAATATAGTAGTAAAACCAGAATGTCTTTACGTGAGTGAATGTCTAGTTTTGAACTATAGGTCAGATAAACTAGGAGTACTAGAAAGAACAAACACGAGAAAAATCTTAGGTCCAATTAAAACAACAGAACAATTGGAATTACGAAGTAATAAGGACATAGAGCAACACGTAGAAAATATAACAGAAACAATCAGAAAAAGAGACTGCAATTTTTGAGCATATCTATAGAATGGATGATAACAGATTGAAAACAGATATTCAAGTTTCAAATACCTTTGGGGGAAAATGTCGACAACGAGCTGGATACAAGAGGTCAAGAAAGGTTCAGAGAGAAGTTGCATAAGAGAAGAGGAAACTATAAAAAACAAAATTGAAGAATGAAAGGATTCGAAGGAAGAATGAAAAGAAAACCCAGTCCAAAGTGGTCTCAGGAGAGAAGAAAAAAGCATAGTACATTTATGAAGGAATAATGGAAAGAAGGGAGGAGGAAACAACAAAGAGGAAGAAGTGAAATTGACTTATGGTCCCTAACAGGCCTTGTCGTAATACAGTGAAACCTGCGCAAATCAGACACATGGAATCCTGTCTATTACGGAATATTTTCTTGATACCGACGAAAATCATATGTATTACACGTTATTTTTCTGAATAAAACGGAAACTGCTCAACGTGGAAACGGAAGTTGTTTATGAGTTTTGAAAATGGAATTCATATTTTTAACAGGCTATTCTGAAGTAAGTTACGTTTCAAAACAGAACTTATACTTTTAACAGGCTATGTTGATGTAAATTTTATACTAAAACAGTGTGTAGTTTCAAGCAACTCGCAACAGTAGGCCGCGGAGATAAACACAAACTTCTTTTGTTCTAGAGCAACAATCGCGGCAAGAACCTCCATTTTATTTCAATTTTTACAGGGGCGCAGTCTGGCTTTCCAGTCCCTCTAAGTGGTTGAGTGAATATGGTTATTCTTGTGCGAGATGTCTCGTAAAAATGTGGCGCTGTCATTACGCGACGACGTCTAAGTGATAGAAATGAAGGAAAAAGAACTGGAAGTGGAAGTGGAATCAGAGATAAGGCTTTTCCAAGTGTTCGGGATATAATGTTACAATTTCACAATTACACAGGTGTACGACACTTTGAAACACAAAGATCGCATAATGACCGAGTGGCTTGGGGGTAATAATGGTGACATGAAAAGGAAGCAGAAACTAACAGGGTATGAAGAAATTAATGATCTGCTCTGGAAGTGGTTTCTTAATGCTCGGTCAAAGAAAATGTCTATTTCTGGACCTATTCTTCAAAGGCAAGCCATTGAACTTGACTACAAATCGAATACGCCAGAATTCAAGGCTTTAGAAGTAGGCATACTTTCGTTTGGAATCAGGTGTATGGGGAAGAAAATGATGTTAACCTTACTATTGTTAGTGAGTGGTGGGAAAAACTGACAAAATTATTGGACGGGTTTCTTCCAAACGACGTCTACAACGGAGACGAAACGGGTTTGTTCTATAGAGCACTTCCTTCAAAGTCGCTCTCGTTGCGCGGGGGAAAATGTGTAGGCGGAAAAATGTCTAAAGAACGGTGACTGTTTTGTTTGTGGGGAAAATGCGGGACAACTTGAAAAACCTTTGGTGATAGGAAGATCAGCTAAGCCACGGTACTTCATACATCTAGATCCGCGTAACCTTCCAGTCATATGGAGAGCAAACAAATAAGGCGTGGATGGCTGCTGCACTGATGGAGGAAGGGCTCACTTGTTTCAACGGCAAAATGAAGAGAGAAAACCATAATGTGTTGCTATTCCTTGACAATGCTACATGCCATCCACACATTAAATTGTCCAACGTAACACTAGCATGGTTTCCACCGAGCACTACAAGTAACTCTCAGCCCATCTACACCTTTAAAAGTCACTACAGGTGACTAGTTTTGCAACTGCGAAGATAGAGGGGGCAGCTAGTGTCAGTGACATGGCAAAATCTATTTCTGTACTGGATGCTGTGAACTGAATCCACATGGCAGTACAGAAAATAAAGCAAGAAACTGTCAGAAAATGCTTCAGGAAGGCTAATTTTCTTCCCAGCACAGGAGATAACAAACTCTTGGACGAAGTAGAAGACAATGTGCAAGCCATATCATCCATGTGTTAATCTGGAGACTTTGACATGGATACTGCCCAATACATCAACAATGATTGTGATGTGTCGCCATATCAAACCGCTGATTTTGCGACAAAAATCATTGATGAGAGGCTCGAAAAGTAAACGGGGCAAAATGATGATGAAAGTAACGAATTTATTTCTTGCTGCTGACTTTTGGAGCTCCAGCAGCAAGAAATAAATTCGTGCGTATTGATAAATAGTTTCGTAGTAGCCTTAGTGTGTTCATTTTTAATTTAATTTAACTTTTAGTATTTGAAGTGTTTACAAAATTTGTGCCGTGAATTGGAATTACATCAAGATTCACTGATGGACAAGACATTGGAGGCTCTTTGTAACGTAAGTACAGTTGTCTAGTGTGAACGTTTTCACACAATGTATAGCATGCCTTTCACTTTTAAGACTTTTCAGATACACTGAAGAAAATGGAAATTGCAACACCCAGAACGAGTGGTGCTACATTGCCGCAATTGAACATGCAGGACGAGTGTTTGGTTGTGATTCGATGATTACATTTTCAGGTCCCTCTGACCGCAAGCTTGGAGAACAATCAATACAGGATATGCCCACAACGAGCTACAATACACTGATGAATTCGTCGAGGCATGGAGTCAATAAGGCCCTGGATCGCTTCCTGAGAAATTGTGGCCCATGCTTGCTGCACTGCACGGGTCAGTTGTTCCAGAGTTGTGGGTGGCTGAGAACGGTTGGCCAGTTGTCGACCCATCATGTTCCACACATGATCAATAGGATTGAGGTCCGGGGATCTGCGGGCCATTCTAAGGCTGTGATGTCGTGGAGAGCTTCTCTGGAGATGCGTGCGTTGTGAACCCGGGCATTGTCCTGCTGGAACATCCCATTAGCAATGTTCGCCATCATAGGGACAACCACTGGATTGAGAACCCTATCAACATACTGTCTAGCAGTCCTAGTGCCCTCAACAAGCACTAATTGTGATTTCACATTAAAGCCAATAGTTCCCCAGACCATAATGCTTGGTGTTGGCCCTGTGTGCCTCTCGACGGTAAGATCTGGGCGGCCCCTCTCCCAGGTACGTCGGCGCACACGATTCCGGCGATCACTGCGGGCAAGACAGAAGCGGGATTCGTCACTAAAGACGACCCTATGCCATTCGTCGACCCACGTGGATCTTTCTCGACAACAGGCCAGCCTTACACGTCGCTGTTGTGGGGTCAATGGAACACCTTCTGCAGGGACACGGGCTCGTAAGCCAGCTGCATGCAGGCGATTACCAACTGTTTGTTGTGTAACGTGGGGTACCACAGCTGCTCGAATTTTCGCTGCTGTTGCATGGGGTTCCATCCGGGCCATCCAAATGATGCGGCGATCCTCTCTCACAGTTGTCTGTCGCGCTGGGCCTGTGCCAGGTCTACGAGTGTGGGTACCTTCATTTGACCACTGCTGCCATACACGTTGTACCGTAGATGCCTGTCGGCCAACACGTACAGCGACAGTCCTTAGCGATAATCCAGCCTCACACAGCCCAATTATCCGAGCCCTCTCAAACGACGACAGTTGTTGATAGCGTACTCTTCTCTGTCGTCGAGGCATGTTTGACGGGGAATACTTCACTGCACAGACTGCAAGTCAACTACGCTACACCAGGAGTTGATTCCTCCGCAACCAATCACGTGGGGAGACCAGTAGAAAGAATCCAATGGGTCTGAAACTTTGATCGTTTGCATACCTACATGGCATCGTTCCATAACTTGAAAATCAACACAAACGACCAATGCCTTCATGATGTTGCAATTTCCATTTTCTTAAGTGTATAGCAAACAATGTCACATTAAATAATGTATTTGATTTACCTAAATAATACGGAAACCTGTCCAAATCGGAAAAATGTTGGAACCCGACCACTTCCGTCTAGAACAGGTTTCACTGTAATAATAATAATAATAATAATAATAGTAATAATACCATTGGTTTTATGTCCAACTAACTACATTCTATACTTTTCTGAGAGGTCGAGGTGCCAGAATTTTGTCCCGTAGGAGCTTGTTTACGTGCCAGTAAATCCACCGACATGGGGCTGACGTAATTGAACACTTCCAAATACCACTGGACTGAGCCAGGATCGAACTTGCGAAGTTGGGCTGAGAAGACTAGCACTCTATTGCCTAAACTACTCAACCCAGCATGCATACCAGTGAAGGGTACAATACATACATACATACATACATACATGCATACATACATATATACATACATACATAATCAGTGTTCTTCCCCAGAATTTTCGTCAGCCGGGTGGTAGGAATGAGTAACCGGGCATGGAATGCTACATAGAAAATGAATATCGTCGTTGCCGGGACAAAACCTCCTATGTGATAATATTTTTGGAGATATACTGACCCGTAGCACATACGTTATGAAGAGCGAGAATGCCTTGACCACTGCCACACAATATTGCACCTTAGATGTCAGAACATTACCGGCCAAAGTTCTAAGCTAAAATATTTCACATAGGAGGTTTCGTATCGGCAACGACGATATGATACAGTCCCATTGTATCCCCCTCAGATCATTAATAGTAGTATCGGACAGGTAAATATTAACTGTGACTGTTATTTTCACGAACAAGTCATAAGAAGGGTAGTTTGAACTTCTAGTGTTCTACTGCTCGTTTATAATCATGTAAAATCAGTTGCTGAGGAGTGCCATACGAGTTTGTCATGTCATGCGGAATCGAGCTTGTTCGAACCCCACTGTCGGCAACCCTTAATATGGTTTTCCGTGGTTTTCCATTGTCACACCAGGCAAATGCTGGATCTGTACCTTAATTAAGGCAACGGCCGTTTCCTTCCCTCTCCTAGGCCTTTCCTATCCCATCGTTGCCATAAGACCTATCTGTGTCGGTGCGACTTAGAGCAAATTGTAAGAGGAATCGAGCTCGCATGCTAATCCATGCTACTTCAGATATTACGTGATATTCATGCTAAACATTTAAACTCCGATGTAATTGATGCAATTATGCTGACAATAATGAAGTTTTATCATGTAAATAAACAATTTTACAGTATTTATGTTTTAATTTGGAGCACCCTGTGACTCATATAAATGTATTCATATTATGTAACTATCACGTATCTAGGTGATGTTAGCCGGGCGATTGAAAACAGCAGGGTGGTCCTAGGGAGAACACTGCAGCATACATGCATACATCAGTTCTGTCAAGAAATGGAAAATCATAAGGTGGTAGCCGAGAAAGGAATAATGTAGGAGCGCGGAACACGATTCAGAATTATGCGCACTACAGGGCCGGTAGCTTGTTAAGCAGCACGATTACTGTAAAAATGGCTGTCGAAACGGTGACAACGAGTTACAACAGCTAGAAGAAGAAAGAGATAAAACTACAAGGACAGTAATTACCACCTTTCAAACACATAAAGTTTATATAATGACGAACGTTTGAGAGAACTCTAGGCTGAGATTTATTCATTATTCTTGTGGAATTGTCTGAAAAATAGTCGTCATAATAGTACGGTAACCCTATTTCAATGGCCTTCCAGATTTATAAATATACTCTATTGTCGTTGGTTAATATTTCGCTATGCCTGTGTATTCATGGTAGCTGTGGATTGTTTTAACTGCCTCTGTGGATCAGTGGTAGGGTGTCGGCCTACGGATCCCAAGATAGCGAGTTCAAACACGGGGGAATAATCGAACTTCTGAAGGGCAGAGAAAGGGCTATATTTGATAGGGCCCCATCCTCACAGACGCGCAGGTCGCCTATAGAGAGTCAACTCAAAATAGCTGCACCAGGCCCCTATGGAGGCTACATGCCATTATTATTATTATTATTATTATTATTATTATTATTATTATTATTATTACCGTGGTTTGGTGGACCAGCAGAGGTGAAAGAAGGTGCCGGGATGAATGGGTCTAACTAAAAGGTCAAAGTTAATTTAAGATTTTAACAAAGGTTATATTTTCAGGAGAAACGACAAAATTATAACAACTTTTCACTTGGTGAAATAATAAGACTTAGAAACATCCTAGATTTCAGAATTTTAACAGTCTTGGGCTACAAGCCCTAGTATTACAATTTTGAGCTCCTAGCTCAACTTTTACAGGCGAGCACAAATTGTTCAAAGGGCAGAAAGCCCCTAATCCCTGGAGCACTTGCTCCCAACTTCAAATATCAAGCCGTCCAGAGGCACAGTTACCACACTAGAAAAGAGATGAAACGCTCTCAGTTTTTCAAGCTTATTTAAGGCAATACCAGAAACTTACAATTATTTGCCATCAAGGCACAACTTACAAAAAAGAAACAGGGGTATCTTGTACCTAACCTACTGGGCCTTAACAGAAAAGAACAGGTTAAGTAAATGGCCCGAAACAGAAAATTGACTGGAGGCGTGTACTTGCACTCCTAAATATGCATTCTTAGATCCTAAAAGGCACTAGGCCGATGAAACAGGGGCTATTCCCAAACTATGGGGGTGACTCGTATAAGAATAATTTAATACATTACGGAAAAGAAGAAAACCAGTTACAAAACGTAGTCACCTCAAACCAATATGAAGGGGAGCTCGAGAAGGTTAATCACTCTCTATCCCCGAATTACAGTTACAGATTTTATGAAATTTTTACATTAGCCGGCAGAATTTACATTTTAGAGAAGTTGGTTGCATATTAAAGTTTCGGACCTATCCCTCGGGTTAAACTGCGGAGCTAGAAATAAATAAATGTGTTAAACGGCCATTACCTTGCTGAAGAACTGCTGCCTGCTGAAAGAGGCACCTCCCGTCTCCTGCTTCACATACACACACTTAGTTAGATCTTGATCAAATGGCCAAGAGACGTGAAAATCCGCAGTTTATAAACCTTCGGGGAAGCTTCGAGACCTTTCATGAATAATCAAGCCACACTCTCTCAATTTTATAGGACCATACAAAATTTACACTCAAAGTCGAAGAAGAAATCCAGGATTGGTCGGACATTAATTACAACAATTAGCGATTGGCTGGATTCAAAACTGGCGGAAAGAAAATGTAAATATTGCCAACCCACAAATGAATGCACGAAATTTAGTAAAGAAAAACTTATGAATACAAAATGTCTTTAAAAAAAAGTTCTTTCACTTCGCACCAAGGTGCGTGATGATAGTTTTTGTGGTGACATCTGTTGTAGAAAGTCCAAACTTCTTGATAAATGGTAACCAAAACACGTTGAAATACACACAGTCCTGGCGACTTCACAATCACAAAATTAAGGTAGTGACATCTTCTGAGTAAAAGTTTAAGGAGGGCTAGTTCCAAGTTCACTGTTCCTCCAGTAGGGGAGGTTTTATTGGCGCAAGATTTAAATGTGCGGCGTAGAGGGTGTACCTACCGGTACAATTATTATCGTCCTATGAAGAGATGTAATGAAATCTGAGGTCGGAACAGGCTATTAGCCTAATCCATGAAGAGGAAGTAAGTAAGTAAGTAAGTATTATTATTATTATTATTATTATTATTATTATTATTAGCGAATGTACCCGTGCTTCGCTACGGTATTCTACATTGTATTCGAATATCGAAGTAAATAGTGTGCATGCAGTCAATAAGATTGTTTTAAAATTGCATGTCTCTTAGCGTTATCCGAGGAAGAGCATGGGGAGGTCCCCGTACGTTGTTTCCAATGTAAAGTGTTTGTTATGGATTTGTGATATAACGGCAGGCTCACTTGCCTACTGCCATTCACAATCGAGTTGGGAAGTTTACATTATAATTTCAGGCCCCATTGCCTACTATGCGGACAGAATCGATTTGGAGAGTTTTCGTTAAAATGGCAGCCCCCCTTTCCTACTTCCAGACAGATTACAGTTTTTATTATAATGGCAGGCAATTATCCTACTATCACTCGAAATTGAGTTGTGCAGTTATCATTATAATGCCAGGCCCATTTTCCTACTTCCAGCCAGCTTAATGCCAGTCACACCAAGTTGGTGAGTTTCCATCAAAATAGCAGGCCACTATGCCTAATGCCAGTCACATTTTAGATGAGGACATTTCTTTATAATGGCGGGCACCCTTGCCTACTGCCAAACACAATCGGGTAGGGGAGTTTTAAACAAAACTGCATGCTCACTTGCCTTCTGCAAGTCAAATCGAGAAGTGAACTATTCATTACAATTGTAGACCTTCCTTACTAATGACAGCTACACAGGAGTTGGAGAAGGAACCCTTTCATACTGCCAGTCAAAGTCGGTGTGGGGAGTACTGATTACAATAGCAGACCCACCCTTTCTCGATCGCTAAAAATCGACATCAGTGAATATATATAGATCGACATACGAAAGTATATGCGTGTTTACAATATTGAAGACCTTCATTTACAGATTAACTGCTACTAAACGTACGTCATATCGACAAAGGATTATACTATAAGACACGCCGGATTTAGTGGCCTAAATGGCTGGTCCTATGATATGTAATCTATTCTTGGGTCAGATTGAGTTAGAAACGTGGAACAGAATAACGTTCTTGTAAGATTATCTCACATTACATTAATTTTCGAATAATTATGTGACGGCTACATACATAGCATTTGGCTCATATATGGCTACTGGGTGGGCCAATTTTCGTGAAGAGTTTGATGATTCTGTATTTCATAGAAGTAATCGAAGGTATGAATTATGCATGTGAAAATTCCAAATTGACTTAACATCCATTAATAGAGAAAAATCAAACGTAAAAGTGATACAGATACGGCAAAAAGTCATAAGACCAAGGTTGTAGATCATTCCAAATTGAACGGAGATTGTGCAATCTGTTATGTGATAGGAATTTCCGAAGGTCTGCACCATCATAAAAATTGCCTGCATATTTCGATATTCTTCGGGGATAAAAAGTGAAAAATTTAATGATCTTGGATGTTTTCCGTTCGTTACAGTCTAAAACGTATAATTTTGTCAAATTTCAATTATCTTCTTTTCCTTCTGGCAGATTATGCCGCAATCTGGATTTTGGGGGAGGCGGGTAAAAATTAGGACTTTCAGGAAACTAAACCAAAAATTATGCAGATGGTCATTATTACCCCTTAAACGGAAAGCTGTACGAAAATTTCGCCAAAATAGTCATTGTAGAGGCACACAGTCGTTACGATTTGATTTATGTAGATAAGGAATCTGCTCCATGTAAAACACCTTTTTGACTATGTCCGCTGGACTTAACCTGCAAAACTGACCATTCATGATATCTCCCTTATTAATCCTCCTGACGAAAAAATGCACATGAAAAAAAGGTTTAGAGGTGGAATTCCATCACGTTTGGTCGATTTCCAGTCAGGTTGGTCTTGTTCTCTATATATTGTGGAAGAGTAAAATCACCATTTCGGTTCCCTATAAACCGCCAGTACATTCCGGAACATGAAATGTTATTTACGTTTAAAACCTACCTTTGGACAGGTGGATGCTAAATATGAATTTTGGTTCGAATATCTTCAGTAGTTTTCAAGTTGTAAGGAATAAGCTTTACACGCACCCGCTCGTGTGTTAAGTCCGATGGGACTTGTACAAAAAAAACGGTCCGTTAATGATATCTCCCTTATTAATCCTCGTATCGAAATGATGCACATGAGAAAAAAGGTTTAGAAATTAATTTCTACCGAGGCAGGTAGATTTAAATTAACGTTAGTTGTGTATATTTTGTGGAAGTGCAAAATCACACTTTCGGTTTCGTATAAACCCCCAGTCAGTTCAGGGATTTAGAAACAATATTTGCCCTAAAACCTATCAAGGACAGGTGTATTCTAAATATGAGTATTGGTGGAAATACATCCAGTAGTTTGTAGCACTCGCGTACATACGGTGTAATTAAGGAAGAAATAATACAGTTAAGAAAGTTGAAAGTAATAGAAAATGGATTATAATTGAGGGCAGCCGGAAAACGACAAATATGTAAATGCCAAGTTAATGTATTGGAAAATCAAATGCCCCTCAATAAATTATGCTAGTGTGAGTTATGGATATAATAAAGCGGTAACAGAGGAGAAATTTAGGTCCATTGATTCCTAGGTAAACAAATAATAAGAAGATGACTAATGGTGTTATTACTTAATCTATTCGAAGGCGGTTATAACATCCAACGATATTCCGCTAATATCCCGCAGATAGGCCGATTGACGCCTCTCTTGCCTTCTACCTAAGGAACAACCACGAATTTAAAAGCATGATGAGGAAAATGGCAATACGTTACTTCCCTGCTGACATGCAGTCAGAGACGTTGCCATGGTAACCTGTAGGTTCGTTGTCGGTCTGTCGGTCACTCAATGCAGAGCATGGTACCAGCAGAAAATTGTAAATTTCTCCGTCATGTAAAGAGTAAGGTAAATTACGAACATAACGAAAGTTGTTTATAATTAAGAGACGTTTCACGTACGGTAAACGAAGTTTACAGAAAATCAATAGTATAAGAGAAAATGGAGGAAAACCATTCTGGTTTTCTTATAAACCCCCGTCTATTCAAAGATTTTAAAATGATATGCATATTGAAACCTTCTCCGGGGTGAGTATACTCTAAATATGAAGTTTAGTTGAGATCTATCGAGCCGTTTCCACGTGATGGTGGAAAAACCATTCTGCTTTTCGTATAAACCCCCGTCTATTCAAAGATTTTAAAATGATATGCATATCGAAACCGTCCCCGGGATGAGTATACTCTAAATATGAAATTTGGTTGAGATGTATCCAGCCGTTTCGACGTGATGGTGGAAAAACCATTCTGGTTTTCCTATAAACCCCCCGTGTATTCAAAGTTTTTAAAATGATATGCATATCGAAACCTTCCCCGGGAGGAGTATACTCTAAATATGAAGTTTGGTTGTGATCTATCCAGCCGTTTCGACGTGATGGTGGAAAAAACATTCTGGTTTTCCTATAAACCCCCCGTGTATTCAAAGATTATAAAATGATGTGCATATCGAAACCTTCCCCGGGAGGAGTATACTCTAAATATGAAGTTTAGTTGAGATCTATCGAGCCGTTTCGACGTGATGGTGGAAAAAACATTCGGGTTTTCCTATAAACCCCCGTCTATTCGAAGATTTTAAAATGATATGCATATCGAAACCTTCCCCGAAATGAGTATATTCTAAATATGAAATCTGGTTGAGATCTATCCAGCCGTTTCGACGTGATGGTGGAAAAACCATTCCGGTTTTCCTATAAACCCCCCGTGTATTGAAAGATTTTAAAATGATATGCATATCGAAACCTTCCCCGGGAGGAGTATACTCTAAATATGAAGTTTGGTTGAGATCTATCCAGCCGTTTCGACGTGATGGTGGAAAAACCATTCTGGTTTCCCTATAACCCCCCGTGTATTCAAAGATTTTAAAATGATATGCATATCAAAACCTTCCCCGGGAGGAGTATACTCTAAATACGAAGTTTAGTTGAGATCTATCGAGCCGTTTCGACGTGATGGTGGAAAAACCATTCTTGTCTTCCTATAAACCCCCCGTCTATTCAAAGATTTTAAAATGATATGAATATCGAAACCTTCCCCGGGACGAGTATACTCTAAATGTGAAGTTTGGTTGAGATCTATCCAGCCGTTTCGACGTGATGGTGGAAAAACCATTCTGGTTTTCCTATAAACCCCCCGTGTATTCAAAGATTTTAAAATGATATGCATATCGAAAGCTTCCTCGGGAGGAGTATACTCTAAATATATAGTTTGGTTGAGATTTATCCAGCCGTTTCGACGTGATGGTGGAAAAACCATTCTGGTTTTCCTACAAACCGCCCGTGTATTCAAAGATTTTAAAATGTTATGCATATCGAAACCTTCCCCGGGGTGAGTATACTCTAAATATGAAAATTGGTTGAGATCTATCCAGCCGTTTCGACGTGATGGTGGAAAAACCATTCTGGTTTTCCTAGAAACCCCCCGTGTATTCAAAGATTTTAAAATGATATGCATATCTAAACCTTCCCCGGGAGGAGTATACTCTAAATATGAAGTTTGGTTGAGATCTATACATCCGTTTCGACATGATGGTGGAAAAACCATTCTGGTTTTCCTATAAACCCCCCGTGTATTCAAATATTTTAAAATGATATGCATATCGAAACCTTCCCCGGGAGGGGTATACTCTAAATATGAAGTTTGGTTGAGATCTATCCAGCCGTTTCGACGTGATGGTGGAAAAACCATTCTGGTTTTATTACAAACCCCCCGTGTATTCAAAGATTTTAAAATGATATGCATATCTAAACCTTCCCTGGGATGAGTATACTCTAAATATGAAGTTTGGTTGAGATCTATCTAGCCGTTTCGACGTGATGGTGGAACAGACAAACAGACAAACAGATACAATTTTATTTATATAGATTATTATTATTATTATTATTATTATTATTATTATTATTATTATTATTATTATTATTATTATTGTTTTCGAATGGGTCTACTATGGACCACGTTAAGCATCATTCATTTACGGTTCTTCCTCTTTCGATCGGCCCAGTACTTCTTCATCCTTTCGGAGTGGGCTTCTTTACGTTCTCGTGACCAGTTGTTGCCGGTCCGTTTTTTGCTACTTTGATCTTGGAATCCCTTAATTTTGTTGATGATTTTTCTGTATTCCTGTCTGTTGTATACTACCTGCTGTGATATATTATTTTCCTCCATATCCTCCTTGACCCCTTTAAGCCAGCTAGTGTGTGTCTTCCTGGCTGTTGGCTGTTCTCTCTGGTGGCATTCTTTTAATGTGTCCGTAGAAGCAGAGTCTTCTCTTCTTGAAGGATGTTGTAATTTTTTCGGTCCTTTTGTATAGTTCCTCATTTGGTCGCAGTCTAAATTCTTGACCCACTTTCCTGGGCCATAGTATCCTCCTCAAGATCTTCCTTTCTGTCTTTTCAATATTTTCTAGTAAGCCCTTCCTGTTATTATTATTATTATTATTATTATTATTATTATTATTATTATTATTATTATTATTATTATTATTATTATTATTGTTACGGAGTAATCCGTGGTAATTAGAGGTGAAAGAAGGTGCGGGCGGGAATAGGTCTCAACGTACGAAATTAAAGTTAATTTAAAACATTAACAAAGGTTATATTTCTTTTCAAAATCAACAAATGACAACAAATAACAAAGATGTAACAGGTACCAAGTAGCAAGTTAACAATTTAAGAATTTACAGAGCCCCAAGATTAATTTATGAGAGCTCAGCTCATCACCACAATAGTTACAGGGCAGAAAACCCCAAAGTACAAGGAGCACTTGCTCCTAATTACAATGTTAAGATGAAAAGAGCAGACCCGCTCTCAATTTTACCAGCCTGTCAAAGGCTACAACAACCTTTATTCCTAACTGCCCTTAAGGCACACATACCGTGAAACAGGGGTATCTTGTACCCAACCTACAGGGCCTTCACATGAAGAAAACAAATACTGGGTTAATTAAATGGCCCAAAAAACAAATTGACTGGAGGCGTAGCTTGCACTCCTACATGAAACTTCTTAAAACCTAGGTGGCACTCGGCCAGTTATACAGGGGCTAATCCCATACTAGGGAGGTGACTAGTTGGCAAATAAGTTTAAGACTTTAAGAAGGAAGAGAAAAATGGTTACGAAAACATAGTCACCTCAAATTCAAAATGAAGGGGAGTTCGAGAGGGTTAAGCACTCTCTATCCCAACTTGCGGCTAATTTACATGAATACAGTAAGGTTTACATTAAAAAGGATTCGAACCTTCCCCCGCGGGTTAAAACTGCTGAGCTAGCAAGACATAAAGATGTTAACAGGCCATTACCTTGTAGATGAACCGCTGCTTGGAGAAAGAGGCGCTTCCCGCCCCCTGCTATATATGTTCACACACTGCGAAAGATGTTACTGAAGTGGCCCCGAGACCAAAAAATCAGCAGTTTTTATACCCTCGTGGAAAATTCTAGACCTTTAAAGAATGAAAAAGACACACCCCTTCAACTTTATTGGTAGACAAGGAATTACACATAGAAACCTGAGGAAGAAAGCTATGATTGGAGGAAAATTAATTACAGAAATTACCGATTGGTTAACTTCAAAACTGGCGGAAAGAGTAGTGTTATACTGCCAACCCAAAAAATGAATGAAAGAAATTTAACAAAGAACAAAGTTATGAATACCAAATTTCTTCAAAAAAAGTTCCTCCACCTCGCACTAGGGTGCACAATTATAGTTCTTAAGTAGTGCCATCTAGAAGAGAATGTTCACACTTCTTACTACAGAGCAAACAAATACAAATCGAAACAGACATAGTTCAGAACACTTCAAAATTCACAGTAGAGACATCTTCCGAGAAACTTTTGATTTAATACAGATTGTTAAAGTTCAGGCTTCCTCCTGTAGAGGGATTTCAACTGGCGCAATATTTGAATTCGCGGCGTGGAGGTGTACCGCCCGGTACAGACCTCCCCCCCCCAAAAGTTCTTCCAAGGGGGTGACACAGGAGAAAACAAAAAATTTGTTTAAAAAAAGGTCCAAGTTTTTTTGCAGATTGGATGAAGAAAAATTTAGCAGAGAGGATACCAATTTTTTCAGTAGTCAGAGATCACTTAATAGGTTTGATATTGGTGGGTGCGACGATATTAAGACCAGTTTTTAAACTTTTGTAGTAGATTATGATGAAAAGTTCTCTATGGTTGTAGTAATTGAATTCCAAAGGAAAACTTTAATTCTTGGAAGAAGAAAAAAAAATTTCTAAGTCCACCAAATGTTGATGTTGAATCCAAAAACTCCGTAATTGTGGATATGGAATGTCCATGTAGCTGAATAAGTGCATTAGTAGTTGATTAAGTGTGACGGCCAGACCAGTCGCCGCTGCTTGTGTTCAGAGGTGGCCGCTCGGACCCCTCAAGTACCCTGAGATACACCTCTCTCTCTACTATGAGAGGGGTAGTGGTGGTGAAGCACGCCGCACACGCGACGATTGTTTACAGTCCGCAGGCAGTTAGCAGGTGGTGCGCCGCACATCAGCCTTGGCCGGAAGGAGGGCTCCGACTCGCCGTACACTGGTTGACCTCACTGGAGTACAGCGGGCCGGTACTCCACCACAGTGGCGGTACGGCGCCGCACGGCTGCGGGGGCACTGAAACATTGAGATCTCGGCGGCAGAATTTTTGTTGGACAGAAATTTTTTAGGGTACAGTCTTTGTGGTGGGGCTGAGGGGCCAGCGGCG
This sequence comes from Anabrus simplex, assembly GCF_040414725.1. Classification (NCBI taxonomy): domain Eukaryota; kingdom Metazoa; phylum Arthropoda; class Insecta; order Orthoptera; family Tettigoniidae; genus Anabrus; species Anabrus simplex. The sequence goes on along the minus strand of NC_090265.1, from coordinate 1,641,577,311 downwards.
TGGAGGTTTTTATTTCATTTTAAGTAGCCACTGGTGTGTTTGAGCAGGAGACGGGAGCTTGGTAATGGCCTAGGTGGACAGGACAGCAGTTCAACTGACGGGGGAGGTTGTACCATGAATACTTAAATACAAAAAAAACATGATTAAAAGGGCAGAAGGCCTCAACATGAAACCCAAAATATAACCTACCAGATTTCTTTCAAAAGGTAAAAACAAAAACTAGCTAAGTTAGCACGGAAATTACACCGGTTTCACCTGCGACAGGTGAACCCTAAAGATCCTTTCGGTGGCTGGATTGCTTAATAATAAAATAACGGGTGTAAGGAAATCGAGAACAATACACGGCCCATGAAATCTGGGGGCAAGCTTGCCCGCGGGAACAAAATTCTTGACCATTACTTGGTCGCCTACCTTCAAATTGGTGGGTCTCCGTCCACGATCATATCTTTCCCTAATCTTTTCATGAGACACTTTAAGATTGGCCTTAGCCTTCTTCCAAAGATCTTTAATGTTCTCCGGCTCTATTGTCTCAGGTAGAATATCACTACGAGACCAAAGGTTAGAGAGCGGCGTGTTGGGAACAAACTTGAACATCAAGGAAGCTGGAGTAAATTTATGAGATTCATGAACCGCCGAATTCAAAGCAAAAGCTAACCAATGCAGGGACGTGTCCCACCTAGAATGATCATGATGATAGGCAATAAGAGCCGACCTCAAGTTACGATTTGCCCGTTCAGCAAGAGAAGGTTGAGGATAGTAAGCAGAGGTAGTTACATGAGAGATGGACAGATCAAAACAGAATTTACGAAATAGATTAGATGTGAAAGCCTTAGCATTATCAGACACAATATATTGGCAAGGACCAAAAGAAGCAAAGATAGAATTTAAACATTAAATGGTAGACTGAGCGGTAGCCAGCTTAGTCGGAAATAACCATGAAAATCTAGTGAAGCTATCTACACACACAAGGATGAATTTATTGGCATTCCCCTTTGACTGGGGGAAGGGTCCAACGTAGTCAATATACAGGCGTTCCATTGGGCACGACGCTTGATGAGAAGACAAAAGCCCTTGCTTAGTGGACATGGTGGGTTTACTAAGCCAACAAGATTTACAAGCTTTAACTAGTTCACGAATCTCACCGTCCATACCCTTCCAGATGAACATTTCACGGATCTTTTCACGGGTTTTGAAGATGCCTAAATGCCCCCCCCCCCACTGGGGTCTCATGGTAGTATTTGAAGATCATAGGTACAAGAACAGCTGGAACTACCACTTTCATCTTTTGATCATGCCTCGACGGGCAACATAAAACACCATTCCTCAGCACATAAGGGACAACATGTTCCCAAGAAGAAAGGGTTTCCATGATAGGGGCCAGCGTCGGATCTTCGCGTTGATATTTCTCAAGATCCCTAAACAACATGGGAGCATCGGTTAGAATGGCATTAACCTCGGGTCGTATGGACTCGAGAGGTGAAGAACTATCGACCAGTTCATGGGTCTCTACATCATTGGAAAACATGCGGCTTAGTCCGTCAGCAACCACGTTTTCAGTACCACGAATATGTCTCACGTCAAACTGGAAGGCAGAAATTCTAATGGCCCAGCGGTCTATACGACCCGTACGACGCGGCCTAGCTAAGACCCAGCTTAAGGCTTGGTTATCTGTCTCCAAGTCGAATTTGACATGTTCCAGATAGAGACGGAACTTTTCTAAAGCAAATAAGACTGCCAAACCTTCGAGCTCATAGATGGAATACTTGGCTTCTTGAGCCGATATAGTCCTACAGGCATAGGCGATGGGACGCCTCCCTAGTTCAGTCTCTTGAAGAAGGACTGCCGCTACTGCGATCGACGAAGCGTCGGTTTGGACGATGAATTTCTTCGAGAAATCAGGCATAGCAAGAACAGGGGCATTAGGGAGAGCTGATTTAAGATCTTCAAAAGCGGCTTGTTGAGAAGGTCCCCACTCAAATTTGACGCCTTTCCTACGAAGAAGGTTCAAGGGCGCCGCTCTGTTAGCGAAGTTACGAATACATTTCCTGAAGAAATTCACCATGCCAATGAACCTAGCAATACCTTTGATGTCCTTAGGAGGCTTGAAGTCACGGATGGCCTGTGTTCTAGAGTGATCGACTGCAACACCATCGGGCGACATAATATGCCCTAGGAATGACATGGAAGGCTTAGCGAAGGCGACCTTGGACAACTTCACAGTTAACCCAGCCTTACGAAGGCGATTGAGAACTTCTCTCAGATGATCTAGGTGTTCTTCAAAGGTCTCCGTAAATACGACGACATCATCAAGATAGTGGTACAAGTACTCAAACTTGATGTCGGAGAAGAGCCTATCTAGCAGTCTAGTGAGCACAGCTGCTCCCGTGGGGAGTCCGAAAGGCACGCGGTTGTATTCATACAAATTCCAATCCGTGGCAAACGCTGTCAGGTGCTTGGATTCCTCTGCTAGCGGAATCTGGTTATAAGCCTGATTGAGGTCTAATATGGTGAAGAACTTAGCTTTACGAAACCATGAAACACAAGAATGAAGGTCGGGAAGGGGCACAGATTGTAACACCACTTTCCGATTGAGAGCCCTATAATCAATCACGGGCCTGAAGCCACCTTGCGGTTTCGGAACAAGGAAAATAGGCGATGAATACGCCGACTTAAAGGGCCGAATAATGCCATCCTTCAACATCTGATCAATGATCTCCTTCAGAGCCTTCATTTTGGGTGGAGATAGCCTATACGATGGAAATCGGACGGGGATGGAATCCGTAACCTCAATCTTGTATTCAATAAGGTCAGTAACATCAAGAGTATCCGAGAAAACCTCTGGAAACGACTGACACAGCTTACGAATACTATCAGCCTGCTCCTCATGTAGATGTCTAAGATCTAACAACATCTCATCCTGGGTAGGCGAAACAGATGAACATGACACAGAACTACATTTCAACAAGGGGATTTTACAATTAGCCGCAAATTTGAATGTGCACGACTTACTCTGAAGACCAGAGTGATACATGAAGTCTGCTCCCAATATAATGGGGCAAGACAAGTGCTTTGCCACAAACAGTTTAACCTTCCAAGTAAATTTAGAAATAGGCATTTTGGCATTTAAAGAACCTAAAATTTCTAAAGGAGAAGAATTAGCCGAAACATATTGAACCAAAGCCGAACAAAAATCAGGAAGTTTGCAAACAGTTTTCAATTTAGAGTACAATTCAGCCGAAATAATAGAACAAACACTGCCAGAATCTAATAGAGCAGTTACAAGCTCATTATTCAATTCAATCTTAAGAAATGGAACAGGTGCGGCGGTATCCGCCGCAATTTCTAAGACATTCTTTGGGACATTCAAAAGATGCATTTGAAGACTGAGTTTTCCCTGAAATTTCGACATGTTTACTTGGGGCTGAGCCTCGGGAAGATGGGTTTGCCGACTCAGCCGAAGCCACTAGTCACCTATTATTATTGGCCTTGGTGGAAGTTGCACCAGAAGTTGAGCAGGAGGGGGTGCTGCTAGCATTAGGGCAGTTCTTGGCAATATGTGAAAACGCGCCGCATTTAAAGCAGCCTTGGGATGAACCTGCTCCATTATTTGTCCTACTAGATTTGATCAATGGACATTTATTGCGAAGATGGTCAGGCGACCCGCAAGCGTAACATTTACGGGGTGTGATGTGTCGGCGAGGAGGAGGCCGAAAACTACTAGTGGACGGACGGGTTTCTTTCGCGACACGCAATGTATCAGCATATCTAACCCCTTCGGCTGATACGGCCAATGCTTCAAGCTCAGAAATGGTTTGCGGGCATGCCGCAAAACACAAATATGACCTATAGGATGGTGAAATACCTTCCACAATAGCATGCATAATTTGATCTTCGGGAAAATGAAGAGCAAACACCCTGGTATAAAATTTGATGTCCTGGATGAAGTCGGCAAGACTTTCGTCCAGACGCTGTACCCGATAGTAGAGCTTTTGAATAAGCGATGACCTAGCTGGAGCCGGAATGAAGTTTGCGAGAAGGTGTGCGTGAAATTCTTCAATAGATGACTGTTCAGCAATTGCCCTGACTATTTTGTCTGAGAGGACACCTATGGCATACGGATAAATAATTTGAAGAATTTGGGAAGCAGAGAGGGAAAATACTAGGGCATGATCTTGGAACTCGCCAAAAATCTCAAAAATGAAATAACCTCACTGATGGAGTTAACCGAAAACTTGGAAATACCCCTAAGTAACATTGCTAAATGATGGGGCAAACTGCTGAAACCCGGGGACGTAGTAGGAAGGGGCCTAAGTGGCGGAGAAGCAGATTCAGAAGGAGCATTATTTAACACGAAGGGTGGAATGGACGTGCGACGATCGGACACAGTTTCTAATGGGGCAGATGTTCGTTGGGTGGCCTCCGCAGTACTACCCCCTTCCTCTTTAGAGGAATCCTCCCCACTTACGATATTTACTACCATAGGCTGGTCGGTTTTTGGAATAGCAGATCCAGATAACAAATGGCTAACTTTACTAGACATTGTAGACCGGTTTTCAGCAACAGCACTAGCTTCCTTACCCTGAAGGTCATTTAACTTCAAGGACAATAGATCACATACCCTATTACAAAAGTGGTTCAATCTGGCCTGTACTCTTTTGAGTTGATTACGAGGTGGATCACTTACTTAAAAAAACTGACTACAGATGCTAGCTCAGTAGCATTATCAGTGACCGTGGAGAGAGCGTCATCGATCTCTTTTTCCCCCAAAGTCGGGATGGTAATAGGCAAATCAAGGGAATCTTTTAACTTATTGGTGTCTATCGCAACCGTGCCTCCAGATTGAATATTCCTAATCGTTAATTCATAGATCAATTCCTCCTTGCGCAAATAGCCGGGATGGAGGACGTCGCGAGAGCCGGACATGATGACAGAAAAATGTTAGAAAAATAAAAAATTCCAGCAACTGAGAAAATTGTTAGAGTTCTATATGAAAACAATGTTTAGCCATCAAAAGGGGCTAAATTGAGACCTATTCAACCACGCTCTGCTACCACTTGTTACGGAGTTATCCGTGGTAATTAGAGGTGAAAGAAGGTGCGGGCGGGAATAAGTCTCAACGTACGAAATTAAAGTTAATTTAAAACATTAACAAAGGTTATATTTCTTTTCAAAATCAATGACAACAAATAACAAAGATGTAACAGGTACCAAGTAGCAAGTTAACAATTTAAGAATTTACAGAGCCCCAAGATTAATTTATGAGAGCTCAGCTCATCACCACAATAGTTACAGGGCAGAAAACCCCAAAGTACAAGGAGCACTTGCTCCTAATTACAATGTTAAGATGAAAAGAGCAGACCCGCTCTCAATTTTACCAGCCTGTCAAAGGCTACAACAACCTTTATTCCTAACTGCCCTTAAGGCACACGTACCGTGAAACAGGGGTATCTTGTACCCAACCTACAGGGCCTTCACATGAAGAAAACAAATACTGGGTTAATTAAATGGCCCAAAAAACAAATTGACTGGAGGCGTAGCTTGCACTCCTACATGAAACTTCTTAAAACCTAGGTGGCACTCGGCCAGTTATACAGGGGCTAATCCCATACTAGGGAGGTGACTAGTTGGCAAATATGTTTAAGACTTTAAGAAGGAAGAGAAAAATGGTTACGAAAACATAGTCACCTCAAATTCAAAATGAAAGGGAGTTCGAGAGGGTTAAGCACTCTCTATCCCAACTTGCGGCTAATTTACATGAATACAGTAAGGTTTACATTAAAAAGGATTCGAACCTTCCCCCGCGGGTTAAAACTGCTGAGCTAGCAAGACATAAAGATGTTAACAGGCCATTACCTTGTAGATGAACCGCTGCTTGGAGAAAGAGGCGCTTCCCGACCCCTGCTATATATGTTCACACACTGCGAAAGATGTTACTGAAGTGGCCCCGAGACCAAAAAATCAGCAGTTTTTATACCCTCGTGGAAAATTCTAGACCTTTAAAGAATGAAAAAGACACACCCCTTCAACTTTATTGGTAGACAAGGAATTACACATAGAAACCTGAGGAAGAAAGCTATGATTGGAGGAAAATTAATTACAGAAATTACCGATTGGTTAACTTCAAAACTGGCGGAAAGAGAAGAGTTATACTGCCAACCCAAAAAATGAATGAAAGAAATTTAACAAAGAACAAACTTATGAATACCAATTTTTTTCAAAAAAAAGTTCCTTCACTTCGCACTAGGGTGCACAATTATAGTTCTTAGGTAGTGCCATCTAGAAGAGAATGTTTACACTTCTTACTACAGAGCAAACAAATACAAATCGAAACAGACATAGTTCAGAACACTTCAAAATTCACAGTAGAGACATCTTCCGAGAAACTTTTGATTTAATACAGATTGTTAAAGTTCAGGCTTCCACCTGTAGAGGGATTTCAACTGGTGCAATATTTGAATTTGCGGCGTGGAGGTGTACCGCCAGGTACAATTATTATTATTATTATTATTATTATTATTATTATTATTATTATTATTATTATTATTATTATTATTATTATTATTAGTGTACCGGAAGGTACACCTCTAAGCCGCACACTTAAATCTTGCGCCTAAAAGAACTCCTCTACAGGAGAAACTGTGAACTTGAAACTAGACCTCTTTCAACCTTTACTCAGAAGTCACTACAGTAATTGGACGTAATTTTCTTATTGTGAAGTTTCATGTACTGTATGAAATCCTACGTGTTTTGTTTACCAGTCATCAAGAAATTTGGACTTTCTTCAACAGTGGTCTCTGCTAAAAACTATGATTATGCACCTTGGTGCAAAGTGGATGACCTTTGATTCAAAGAAGTTTTGTATTCATAAGCTTTTTTAAAAAATAAATTATGTTAATTCATTTTTGGGTTGGCAACATTGATCTTTTCTTTCCGCCAGTTGTGAATCCAACCAATCAAGAATTTACGTAATTAATTTTCTACCAATCACCATCTTCTTCTTCGATTTTGAGTGTAACTTTTAAATTCTCCAATTAAATTGAGAGGGAGGGGCTAGTTTATTCATGAAAGGTCTCGAACTTTTCCCGGGGGTTTGTAAACTGCGGAGTTTCACGTCTCTTGGTGTTTTGATCAACATCTAACTAAGTGTGAGTGTTTGTGTCAAGCAGGAGGCGGGAGGCGCCTCTTTCATCAGGCAGCAGTTCTTCAGGAAGGTAATGGCCTATTAACATCTTCATTTCTTGCTAGCTCTGCGGTTTAACTCGAGGAGGAGGTCCAAAACCTTAACTATGTAAACTACTTTTCTGAAAATTTAATTTATGCCAGCTTATGTAATTTCTTCATAAAATCTTTAACTGTAAATTTATTAAACTGTAAACCCTCTCGAGCTCCCCTTCATATTGGTTTGAGGTGACTACGTTTTGTAACTGGTTTTCTTCCTTTCCGTAAAGTCTCAATTTATTCTTATACGAGTCACCTCCATAGTTTGGGAATAGCCCCTGTTTCATTGGCCTAGTGCCCTTTAGGTTTTAAGAATGCATATTTATTAGTGCAAGTACACGCTTCCATTCATTTTGTGTTCGGGCCATTTATTTAAGTTTTATTTCTTTTACACGAAGGCCCTGTAGGTTGGGTACAAGATACCCCTGTATCAGTTTGCAAGCTGGACCATGGAAGGCCAGAAGGTGTAAGATATTTTTTGGTGTTGCCTTGAATAAGCGTGAAAACTGAGAGCCTTTTAGCTCTTTTTCAAAGTAAGATTGCTGAATGCCTTTTGAAGGCTTGATATTTGTGAGTTGGGAGCCAGCGCTCCATGTATTGAGGGATTTCTGCCCTGATATGAAGTTGTACTCTTTTGTAATTTTGACCTGGGAATTCAAAAATTGTAAAACTAGGGGCTTGTAGGCCAAGATCGTGAAAATTCTGAAATCTTGGACCTTTCTAAGTCTTGTTTTTAAATTGCTACGTCAATGTTATCTTATTAAGTGAGAATTTGTTAACTTGATGCTTTTTGAAAATATAACCTTCCATTTCAGTTTAAATTCTTTCTGGACATAGTAGTTAGACCCTTTCACCCCGGCACCTTCTTTCACCTCTGCTGGTCCTCGGGTAACTCCGTAACAATTAGTAATATTATTATTCTTTCTTTCTTTCTTTCTTTCTTTCTTTCTTTCTTTCTTTCTTTCTTTCGTTCTTTCGTAATCTTTTTATCTTACAGGGTTGGATTTTCCCTCGGACTCAGGAAGGGATCCCACTTATTCTGCATCAATGGCAGTACCCTGGAGCGTGAGACTTTGGGTCGGGAGATACAACTGGGAAGAAGGACCAGTACCTCGTCCAGGCAGCCTCACCTGCTATGCTGAACAGGGGCCTTGTGGGGGGTTGGAAGATTGGAAGGGATAGACAAGGAAGAGGAAAGGAAGCGGCTGTGGCATTAAGTAAGGTACCATCCGGACATTTGCCTCGAGAAGAAGTGGGAAACCACGGAAAATCATTTCGAGGATGGCTGAGGCGGGAATCGAACCCTCTCTACTCAGGTGACCTTCCGAGGCTGAGTGAATCCCGTTCCAGCCATCATGCCACTTTTCAAATTTTCGTGGCGGAGCCGCTAATTGAACCCGGGCTTCCAGGGGTGGCATCTAATGACAGTGACCACTACATCACAGAGACGGATATTATTATTATTATTATTATTATTATTATTATTATTATTATTATTATTATTATTATTATTATTATTATTATTATTGAGCCGTGTATTTTATCTCCCCCTTTAAAAAACTTGGTGTATGTTGCTGTGCTATTTAGCTCGTTGGTATCTATTTAATTGTGCTTGCTTCCTTGCATCATGCCCGTGGCTGTGTTATAATAAATGTGTCCTCTCCCTGTTCCTAACTTATGGTTCCAGGGTAAGGAATTCTTTCCATCCTGGGGCGCCCTTCTCGCCCGTCCCCTTTTCTTTCCTTTCTTTCTTTCTTTCATGCCCCGCTCACTTGCGCTTACCCTCTCCCGTTCTCCGAGAGAGGGGTTGGGTCATTCCCCTCCCGCGAAGGCTGCCTTGCTTCTGCGGGCTGTGGACACACTCAGCTGCTGCACTTTGAGCAGATCACTTGTCTTTCGTCGAACCAAAGACCGTAGGGGGTATGGGATGTAAGATGTTAAGGTTTTCAAAATGTTGGTAGGATGATGGGAGGGACTAAGAAATGGTAATGTATCTGGAATCGTTGGTTTGTGTGCTGATATCAGCAAGCTAGGTCTTAAGCTATCTTTGTGGAATGTACTTTGAAACTTACTGTAACTTCCTTTAAATTCGATATCTTGTTTTAAGCTGTAATTAGCTATTGGTGGGCACTTGAGCCCTCGTTATCGATGTTTCGGCTTGTAGTCACTGTAGGGGCTAAAGAATTGGCTCATGTATATGTAAAGTGCCAGAATGTTCTGGGCGTTCAGCTTGAGAAGCGACGTGTTTCGCTTGCAATTGTACCTAAATGGGTTGTCAACTTTATATTGACTTTTAGATGATGTATTATTTATTCGAGGAAATTTGTAAGCTGGATATCGGCCCAGTACTGTTATTGTTTGAATATTATCTGGTACCAATCCAAATAATTTACGTTGATGTTAGTCCTCTTGTAGGAGGAGAGAATTATATTGCTGTTTTATATGGAGCTGGTCCCCGACTTACAGGTGAATAATAAAAACGGGTCAAAACCTACTACTTAAACATGTTAATTCTCAAGCGTTTCCAAACCTGTTCGTTGTTATTAATTTGTAATAAATGTTCTATTCTTGTTGCTTAACCTATTGTCTTGAGCATTATAGCCTCTGGGTTGGTCCTTACTTTGTTAGTACAGATCATTGGCCCGCACCCCTTTGGGTCGCCCTGCCGGTAGAATTACGGTACAATTATTATTATTATTATTATTATTATTATTATTATTATTATTATTATTATTATTATTATTATTACGACGAGGCCTGATAGAGGCTGTAAGTACGTAAGTTTTCATTATATTAATACTTGTAAATTGTTTTGTCATTACTGGTTCATAAAATCACTAAATTCTCTATCAATGACAAGTTTACGCAAAGTAAACAATACTGTACATATATAAGCATGCTTTAAGTGATTTGATAAACCTGAGGATGTTCTTGTAGAATGAAACATGTCATTCTTTGTATAATAGTGTGTATTTTACAGGTATGTTTATAGTGTTATAATTTATATTGTAATTGCTGTGTGTTTGACAGACTGAAAAGTTTTTGTTACGTATTGCACTATGCTTTTTCCTTGTCTTCTCAAATCACTTTGGACTGGATTTCCTTTTCATTCTTTCTTGGAATCCATCAATTATTGAAACTTTTTTATAAATTTCTCTGGCTACTCTTTCCTCTTCTCTTATGTTACCAACTTGGCAGGTTCGATCCTGGCTCTGTCCGGTGGTATTTGAAGGTGCTCAAATACGTCAGCCTCCTGTCGGTAGATTTACTGGCACGAGAAAGGACCGTTGCGGGACTAGATACCTCGGCATCTCCAGAAACCGTAAAAGTAGACGTAAGAGCAATAACATTTATTATCATTATTATTATTATTATTATTATTATTATTATTATTATTATTATTATTATTATTATCACGGGGATTTATTGAGGAACGCAGAGGTAAGGAAGCGCGAGAGGTGCATGTTTGTACAGGGGGCATTTAGAATAACATTTTATTTAACAAAATTTGGGAATTTTATTTCTTTCCTTTCTTGAAATTCAGATAGAGAAATTTAAATATATAACAAGAAGCAGTTGAAAAATTACTTTAGAATATTCACAATTAACATAGAATTCGTCAGCTCCAGCAATGCATTGGACTTAGATGTCCTTGATCAAGCACAAGTTTAATTGGGAGGAACTCCCAATCATCAACCTACATTTGAAAGAGAATAACTGCTCCGAACAGGTACGCATTATAGAGTCAGAGCTCCAAACATCTAGAGACTGACCTCAGTAAGGCAGTATGTTGCTATTTACATTTTCAATTACACTGGTAACCCATAGGGAGACCATATTTCATAGTGCACATGTACCGATTGCCCCATGGTGGGCTTATCAATTACAAACTTTCACAACCAGGTAAAGCACTGTCCCCCAAGGGAATCTAAACGTAGACACGGTTACCCGCAGAACCATAAAGAATATACAGGGGAATATTACCCGTTCTAGTAGGCCTTAAGAAGGAAAAAAAAGTTTACCACAAAAGCAGGCCATTAACAACGGGCAAGGAGGAAAAACACCAGTACTCCTTAGAAGAATGTTCTGGAAAAGACAATTTACGATTTGTTTTACGTCGCACCGACACAGATAGGTCTTATGGCGACGTCGGTATAGGAAAGTATTAGGAGTGGGAAGGAAGCGGCTGTGGCCTTAAATAAGGTACAGCCCCAACATTTATCTGGTGTGAAAATGGGAAACCACGGAAAACCATCCTCAGGGGTGCCGATAGTGGGGCTCGAACCCACTATCTCCCGGATGAAAACTCACCGCTGCGTGCCCCTAACCGCACGGCCAATTCGCCTAGTCTGGAAAAGACAAGAACTTAAGTGGGCTTAAGGCCCAATGACGCAGAGGTTTATCCCATGCTAACAAGGATGACTGAAAAGGGAACATATAAAGGCCGAGACAAATTTCCAAAATTTAGATGCTGAAAACTTTAGTCACCCAGCTCAAATCTAGAAGGGGAGAGAGTTCCCAGTATCACCACTCGAGCTCCCTTATATTATATACTTTCCCAGTAGGGTATATAAATTATGTCCAAAGAAGGTCCTACATTTCAGCAAGAAATGAAAATATTACATATAGGGCCTAAGATTTAAGAAGATCTGCTGAAATCTCTCAAAACACACGCTGGCATAATCACATGTTAAGGTAAATTCTGCCATTACCTGTTAATGGTGGTTCTTCTCCAAGCCGGCCACCTCCTGCCCTCTGCCCCCTGTCGTGTACCGAGCTCCCCAGGGACTCGAACCGGCGGACTGCCGGATGGACGGCAGCCGGGTTTGCAGCCGAGACTCGAACTCAAGGTGTCCAGGGAAATAAATTAGTATTGGAATAATAGTCATCGATATGAGACACCTTGTAGTATCAGCGTGATGGAATAATAATTATAGTTAGATATAATATTTTAGAAGGCAAAAGTAACTTCTCAAGAAGTTACATGCAGTAGAGAGCGGCTTGCGAGATGCGCTTACGAAAGCTTACGAAAGTTGTTGACCAGAGCGGAAGCTTGTTTATTTGATGTAGTCAAATAGGGTTGGTATGCGGGCTGGGCGGCCCATCGATATCCGACAAAGGAACAAAGCAAGGAACGAGGCTAGTCAAGGCCAGTACAGTTGCACTTTAGAGAAAAACAAGGAAGGATGAGTACAAAGTAAGATGGCAGCACGTACTGTAGTAATCATTCGAGAATAACTAATTGAGGGCGCCACTGACTAGATGAACAGTTTAGTAACGCCCATAAGACCCAACCCCTAGGTAGCGGGTAGGGATCGAACTTTGAGTCCAAGAGCAGAGATATAACCCCAGGCCAAGATGGCGCGGGGCCTTCTCCCAACCAGTAGTTCGTACTTGTCAGAACGAGATTCTTTTCGAGCATAGCCCAAGTGCCGCAGGGCAAGATTCAGAGATACGCGTAGTAGAGAAGTAGGCGCGTGGAACAAGTTCGCTCTCTGTTCAGATAGACACATTCAGAACTTGTACATATTGTATATAGTAAAATTAGTTGTCTCAGGTAATAAAATACAGTATAGTTTATTCGTTCTTTCATTTCGTGAGTTGCGGGACTTAGTCACACCTACAGTTACCTCCCTACTTCCGCTCGGCAGGACAGGTAATACTTCAACATCCAACGGCCTGGTGACCAACCTACAAGAACGTCTCTCAGGACAGGTAGGTCACGACACCCCTCTAACCTCCGTCAAGTCGCGTACTCAATCACCGAAACAATTCAGATAAGACGGCCCTAAGCTCTCTCTTTAAATAGCTCAGCAGAGGAAAGTTCCAGATGAACTTAGAATCCAGAACGCTGATAGGCTAAATTTCCATACACACCCCCGGGTACTGATTGGTTAGAGAATTTAGCTGCGGACGTGTGGAATTCAGATTACATTGGAGGAGGATCCATGTGAAGTATTGACACTTCGGCACATAAAAAACAATATCCAATAAAAAGGTTTACAAACTATAACAAATTGAATTACTTTGGCGGTAGATTGGAACTTAAGCCACTAGAGACCGCTAGAAAACAGCTGCTAGTGCCATCTAACCATCGGAGAAGAATGTTTTAGGAAGTCTTAAACGTTCTCATTCCCTGTCAGAGATGGCCTTAGTGGAGAAGGCGCACAGTTTAAATAGCCGGAGAAGGCGTACCTCTGGTACAATTATTATTATTATTATTATTATTATTATTATTATTATTATTATTATTTCTTACGTTATTTCTTTCCACATCTTCTTTGACGTCTTGTATCCAGCTCGTTGTTGACATTTTCTCCCAAAGGTACTGTTTTGTCATCTGTTATCATCCATGTATAGATATGCTCAAAAAATTGCAGTCTCCTTTTTGGTATTGTTTCTGTTATATTATTATTATTATTTATTTCGTTTAGCGTCCAGGTTTGGCTTTTCCCTCGGACTCAGCGAGGGATCTCACCTGTACCGCCTCAAACGCAGTGTCGTGGAGCTTGAGACTTTGGGTCTGGGGATTCGACTGGGGAGGAGGACAAATATCTCGCCCAGGCGGCGTCAATGCTATGCTGAACAGAGGTCCTATTGGCGGGATGGGAAGATCAGAAGGGATAGGGAAAGAAGAAGGAAGCTGGAAACCAAGGAAAACCACTTCGAGGGTGGCTAAAGTGAGAATCGAACCGTCTTCTGCTTAGTTGACCTCCCGAGGCTGAGTGGACCTCGTTCCAATCCTCGTAACTTTTTCATATTCTCGTGGGAGAGCCAGGAATCGAGCCTGTGCCTCCGGGGTTGGCAGCTAATCACACTAACCACTACACCACAAAGGCGAACATTATTATTATTATTATTATTATTATTATTATTATTATTATTATTATTATTATTATTATCTAGGTGTGGTTTTGATTATTGTTTTTAGAGAAATTACAACTAAGCAACCATCCTCCCTTACTACTAATCAGAGGAAATATGAAGGAGGACCGACACTTCGAAAAATAAAGCAATCGGCAAATGGGCTGTGAAGGGCATGCAAATGAACGACTCCTTATGCCTCGCAAACCTAATTTCGTCAGCATAGGCCAGACTGCTTACTACATTTTCACCTAGCTGAATCACCTCACTGCCACTTAATACCTTTCAGCAGATGATAGTTGATAAAAGAAAAATGACCATATACACTGACAGCTGCATAACATTAGAACTGCTCAAGAATAGGCTAGTTTTTTTTTTTGCTAGTTGCTTTTACGTCGCACCGACACAGATAGGTCTTATGGCGACGATGGGACAGGAAAGGGCTAGGAGTTGGAAGGAAGCGGCCATGGCCTTAATTAAGGTACAGCCCCAGCATTTGCCTGGTGTGAAAATGGGAAACCACGGAAAACCATTTTCAGGGCTGCCGACAGTGGGGTTCGAACCTACTATCTCCCGAATACTGGATACTGGCCGCACTTAAGCGACTGCAGCTATCGAGCTCGGTCTCAAGAATAGGAAGGAACACCCATACCTAATAGAAAAAATTAATAATACCGTTAAAATTCTTGGGTTGCATAAGTTGAAAATTGAATTCAAATGGAATAAGGCAAATATAGGGCTCCAGGGAAATGAGCTTGCTGAACAAATAGCGAAAAACCGAACCAAACCCCATGGCGCAAGAGCCCCGAAAGTCCTTGGCCTTCCAAATGACCGCTGCTCAGCCCGAAGATCTGCAGATTAACCAAATAGCGAAACAGGCCGCGATTAGCGATGATGTCGTGAAGTGCTATAAGCGTGTACCTAAATATGTAATAGTATAGTGAAGTGGCAAATTGAATGGAAGCACACCACAAAATCATACAGTCCAAACATACAAGACAGACTTAAACTAAATTTGGATTTAAATCCATATTTAATAACAGGATATGGTCATATCTAGTCGTATTTATACAGGTTCAAAATTATAGACAACCTAATGTGTCCTTAAACTGTAGGTAAAAAAACTATAGAACATATTATTTTCAAATGTAAAGTAATAGATCAAGAAAGGGGCGTATTAATCGGAATAATACTGAAGGAAGAAAGCTGGCTAGTAAATCAAAACAGACTTATAAGTAAACTAACAAATGTACCCGTGCTTCGCTACAGTATTCAACAGTGTATAAGGATATCGAAGTAAATTACTGCACATGCAGAGAATACGATTTTTAAAAATTGCATTTCTCTTAAAGTTATCCAAGAAACAGCATGGGCAGGTCCCAATACGTTATTTCCAATATTAAGTGTGAGTTGTGGATTTGTAATGATAACGGCAGGCTCATTTGCGTACTGCCATTTACAGTTGAATTGGGAAGTTTACATTACGGTGGCAGGCCCCATTTCCTACTTCCATACAGATTCAATTGAGCAGTTTTTATCATAATGGCAGGCAACTTCCCTACTGCCAGTCAAAACTGAGTTGTGCTGTTATCATTATAATGACAGGCCCGTTTTCCTACTGCCAGCCAGCTTACTGCCAGTCACACCGAATTAGTAAGTTTCCATTAAAAAAGTAGGCCACTATGCCAACACCAGTCACATTTTAGGTGGGTGCATTTATTTATAACGGCGGGCACCCTTGCCTACAGCCAAACACAATCGTGTAGGGGAGTTTTGAACAAAACTGCCTGCTCCCTTGCCTTCTGCAAGTCAAATCGAGGAGGGAATTATTCATTACAATGGTAGGTCATCCTTATTGATGCCACTTATACGTGAATTGGAGAAGGACCCAATTTCTACTGCCAATCAAAGTCGATGCGGGGAGTACTGATTACGATAGATGACACATCCTTTTTAGATCGCTACAAATCGACATCAGTGAATATATATAGATCGGCATTCGAAAGTATACGCATGTTTTCAATATTGCAGACCTTCATTTACAGATTAACTGCTGCTAAACGGTACGTCATATCGACAGACAGATTGCACTATAAGACGCCGTATTTAGCGGTTGAAATGGCTGGTCCTGTGATATTTTCACGTATCTCATCTATTCATTGGTCAGATTGAGTTAGGAACGTTGAATAAGGTGAAATTTGGGTAAGATTGTGTCACAGTGGATTACTTTTCGGATAATTATGCGACGTGTATACATATAGCATTTGGCTCACGTATGGCTTCAGGGTGAGTCAATGTTCGAGTAGAATTTATGATTCTATCTTTCCTGTAAGTGATTTAAAGTATGAAATATACGTGTAAAAAGCTCAAAATTCACGTTCAATCGATAAATGCAGCCAAACCTAACATATAAGGAAGAAGGAGACGACAAAAAGTCATAGGACCAAAGTTGTAGATCACTTCAAATTTAATTGAGATTGTGCCATCCGTTTTGTGATAGGACTTACCGTTTAGCCACTAAATACCTCGAAACAAAGATCTGCTCCGTCATTAAAATTGCCTCCATATTTCGATATTCTTCGGGTATAAAAAGTGAAACATTTTAACATTTTGGAACTTTTCCGTCGGTTACAGGCTAAAAAGTATAATTTTGGCAAATTTCAATCTTCTAGCTTGTCTGGCAGATTGCGCTGCAATCTTGATTTGGAGGGAGGGGTTAAAAATTAGGACTTTCAGGAAACTAAGAAACTAAGAAATGGACGTATTAATCGGAGTAATACTGAAGGAAGAAAGCTGGCTAGCAAATATAGACTTATAAGTAAATATAACGAGAATTCTTAACGTGTTCATTTCTACGTAACTAGGTACTATATCCTACATCTACTCTAATCTGTTAGTCATATTCATACCTTGGTCTATCCCTGTCGTTTTTACCATCTACACTTCCCTCAAAAATTGACTGAACAAGACCCGGGTGTCTTAGGATGTGCCCTACCGTTCTGTCTCTTCTTCTGGTCAAATTTTGTTAATTCGTTCTCCTTGCACCAGTTTGATTCAGTAAGTCATCTATTTATATATGGTTCTATATACCCATTTAGCATTCTTCTGTAATATCACTCTTCAAAAGCTCCTATTTTCTTTCTTTCTGAGCTAGTTATTGTCCATGTTTCTCTTCCATACAATGCCATGCTCCAGACGAAATTCTTCAAAAGCATCTTCCATATACCTGTATCAATGTTCAAAGTGAGCAATTTCGTTTCTTAAGTAAGAGATTCCTTGCTTGGGTCAGTCTGCACTTTATGTCCTCCTTACGTCTGCCATAGTTAGTTATTCTACTACCCAAGTAATAACAATATTCACTTACTTCCTTTACGAGTTCATTTCCTAATCTAATATTTCGTGGATCACCTGACTTCATTCGACTGGACTCCATTACCTTTGTTTCATGATTGTCATATCAACTTCACAGGTTTCTATGTCCTCTCCTCTATTATTATCAACTGCTTCCTGTTCCGAATCTGTTTCATCATCACTTCCTATCTAGTGATCCGGATCAATACCACTGTCGTCCAACATTTTAGTAATCATTTCTCCTATACCGTTCCGAAGTTTAGTTGATTTGCTCTCAGAACTCGTTGAGAATAATCAGCTTTTAGTTCCACATTAGAATTTTTTTCTGATTGTTGAGATGGACCTGGTAGTGGCTCCATATTGTGCGAATTAACTACACAGCACTGTCACTAATAATACTAATATTATATTAAATAATAATTTTCACAAAATATCTATTAACACGGCTCACGAACAATAGTCACGTAACTGGTATCATACGTCTACCAGATGGTGCAGCGATCTTGTCGCGCTTTTGCTGAAGGTCAAACAGCGTGAACGGCGCGCCACCTTCACAACATGGAGTCAACACTCCAACAGAACGTTACACAAAGAGAGAAAGAAGTAGGAACCTAGAAGGTGAGGGAATGACCACAAGAATATTCCGCAGCCCTGTCACTGACGTAAACTCACCGAACAAAAAAATAGTCACCCCTGGATAAATTATTACAAGCATCATTTAACACCGTGTAACTCCACCTCGGGACTTGATGACCGCCTGGATTCGGTTAGCAAGTGAGTCCAAAAGGTTGCGCAGGAACGTTTTGCCAGGTTAAACCACTCGCTGAGGATTTGATCGCGGAATTCCACCAAATTACGGGGATGCTGATGTCGGTGTATTACGCGCTGTTCCAACATTTCGCACAGATTTTCAATAAGGTTCAAATCAGGCGATTTTGCAGGCCAATCGAGATGTAATAGGGATTAGAAGTGTTCATAAAACCAGTCACGTCTGCCTCCAGCCCGATGAACTTTGCTGTTGTCATCTTGAAAACCCGGGGTATCAGTAGCATACTCATCATGCAGATGTTGACTGAAAGGCAACACCTGATCATCCAGAATGTTTAAATAAACATGCTGGTCCATGTCAGTGGTCATATCAGTGAGCGGGCTCAATCCATGATACGAAGTAAGGGTATATTCTGCCAGAAGGTAGGTCCGAACCTCCACAGAGGTGTTCCTGAGCCGGAGTTTACGTGCTGTAGGGTGGCCAGTTCCTTTCCGCTCCTCCATTCCCTTACCCCCACAAACAGCGCGTGGCAACCCATCCAACTCCTGACCACGCCCAATGTTGCTTAACTTCGGAGATCTCACGGGATCCGGTGTTTCAACACTGGTACGGCCGTTGGCCTTGATACGGAAAACACCCCCCCAAAACATCACAGACCTACCTCCGGCTTGAACCTGACCTTGCACACATCCAGGATGAAATAATTCATTTGGCCTTCAGTGCAATGGACGACGTGATTGATTCATTACGTACCGTATTTAAGTTTCGGCCATAAATTCAATTCTACTTTTCTTTTCTGATATGTTATTTGCCATTCGATTGTTGTTTATTTCTCGCGGACAGTGAGTATAATTTGTCTCGTAATCCGCATCTCAATCGCGTGTCTACTACATGTTATCATCAGTGGTAAAAGTAAGGATTAACTGTCTAGAGATATAGCAACGGACTAGACCGCCTGCTGTGCCGTAAGGAAGAGGGACTTGTGAATAGACAGTAATTAGTAAGTGTGGCTATTCATAGCTGATTAGACTTGTGTAGTGTTGTGTTTTCTCTGCAATTATGGTTCTCATTACGAATAAGTTGGTTATCGTAGAACATTACTTTTGGTCATACCTACGAAGTTGGTCGTCAGAATAGGCCAAATTCGCTTCACGTTGAAGACAGTACGAGGAGTGAATTAATAATGTTACGAATATAACTGTCCGCCTCTGTGGTGTAGTGGTTAGTGTGATTAGCTGCCACCCCCGGAGGTCCGGGTTCGATTCCCGGCTCTGCGACGAAATTTGAAAAGTGGTACGAGGGCTGGAACGGGGTCCACTCAGCCTCGGGAGGTCAACTGAGTAGAGGTGGGTTCGATTCCCACCTCAGCCATCCTGGAAGTGGTTTTCCGTGGTTTCCCACTTCTCCTCTAGGCGAATGCCGGGATGGTACCTAACTTAAGGCCACGGCCGCTTCCTTCCCTCTTCCTTGCCTATCCCTTCCAATCTTCCCATCCCTCCACAAGGCCCCTGTTCAGCATAGCAGGTGAGGCCGCCTGGGCGAGGTACTGGTCATTCTCCCCAGTTGTATCCCCGGCCAAGAGTCTGAAGCTCCAGGACACTGCCCTTGAGGCGGTAGAGGTGGGATCCCTCGCTGAGTCCGAGGGAAAAGCCGAACCTGGAGGGTAAACAGATGATGATGATGATGATGATGACGAATATAACTCCGTTTGTTTTTTACTCGTAATTTATTTCAAGATGGTCCAATAAATGCGCACACACACAAGTCCAGTCACCTCATACAGCAGCTGTCTGTAGACCGCTGGATCTGAACACACGGCCTATGGACCACTTAACACACGATGAGTGTTCGTTGGTTCGACTCCAAAGACAGTCCAGTAATTCACAAATTAACATGCACTAAACATCCAAACATCAACAGCTCAACAGTAGTCGGCATCACGACGATACTCACAACAGCGAACATTAAGACAGGTCCATTTACCCTCACAATCACTATAGCGGCTTTCCTCGTTGACTCATGGCGATCCTCAGTCCACGGAAATACACCAACACAGAGTACTCTCAGGTATACAGATTTACCCAGAGAACCAGTCGTGGTGTAAACATGAGCACGAGCTTGGGTTATAGTGTTGCCGCGGCACGTCTACGCAGAGACATGAAACTTTTTTTTTTTTTGCTATGGGCTTTTACGTCGCACCGACACAGATAGGTCTTATGGCGACGATGGGATAGGAAAGGCCTAGGAGTTGGAAGGAAGCGGCCGTGGCCTTAATTAAGGTACAGCCCCAGCATTTGCCTGGTGTGAAAATGGGAAACCACGGAAAACCATTTTCAGACATGAAACTAGCTCGTTAGCTACATCGTGGCTAATGCGATCCTACACGCAAAATGTCCGAAATATAATTCCTTAACCCTCCTTTAGTCGCTCACGGAGATTTCCTCCGGGCCGATTACGTTTTGCACGGTACTGAACCTCTCAGTTGAACTGTTGGTCTCCCCATCCCTATACCTTTCTCTTTGTTCATTTGGATTCGAGGCTCCGTTAAATCCGAGCGATATTTGAGTTTTTTCTTTTCGCAAAAGTAAAACGATTTTTCTACAGTATTTCTTTCTTACGAGTAAGTCTTACGGCGACGATGGTACAGGAAAGGGCTAGAAGTGGGAAGGAAATGGCCGTGGCTGTAATTAACGTACAGCCCCAACATTTGCCTGATGTGTAAATGATAACCGCGAGAAACCATCTTCAGTGCTGCCGACACTGGGACTCTCCCGAACCACTGGATACTGGCCGCACTTAAGCGATTGCAGCTACCGAGCTCGGCCTACGACATTACATTCCCTGGTTATTCCCCCCAGATCATCGTACTGTGACTCCCCTCCACTGAGATCACGCAAGCGTTTGTTGCCGTGCCTGAAACTAACACGTTTTTGAGAAAGAAGGCCCTGTCTTTTAAAGCAGCTTTATTAATGGACAACGCAGGTTCACATCCAGATGAACAGGAACTATTATATTATGGAATTCGTGCTTTATTTTCGCCCCCCAATGTAACAAAATTTATACAACTTATGGATGGATCAGGGCGTTTTAGAGCAACTAAAAGAAAAGTATATGCACGGCCTGCCAGATTGACTCATGAAAGCAAGAGAAAAACTTCATGAACTTCTCATATAGATAACCATGAAGGACATAGTGTACTGGTTAGGAGAATCAAGTGTCTGCTGACAGTAACTCCGATTACAGAAATGATGA
This sequence comes from Anabrus simplex, assembly GCF_040414725.1. Classification (NCBI taxonomy): domain Eukaryota; kingdom Metazoa; phylum Arthropoda; class Insecta; order Orthoptera; family Tettigoniidae; genus Anabrus; species Anabrus simplex. The sequence goes on along the minus strand of NC_090265.1, from coordinate 1,641,555,857 downwards.
TGACATATCAAATTTTGTCAGATCGAATCTCACAGATACCCGGATGTAAAGGATATTCCGACATTTCGTACCACGGAAATTCCGTACCACTTGATTTTTGAGGACATTTCGTACCACCTAGGTCGTTAACTACCTGCGAACGGTTTCCCGCAATCCCCAAATATTTACGCCAGGACAATCCGTACTACCTGATGTCAAACTGAAAATCCATTTCCACGCCAGCGACCGTAATGAGCCTGACAGACACACTCTAGAAATCAGAAACCAAAATGATTTACATTTCATCATCATCATCATCTGTTTATCCTCCAGGTTCGGTTTTTCCCTCGGACTCAGCGAGGGATCCCACCTATACCGCCTCGAGGGCAGCGTCCTGGAGCTTCAGACTCTTGGTCGGGGGAGACAACTGGGGAGTATGACCAGTACCTCGCCCAGGCGGCCTCACCTGCTATGCTGAACAGGGGCCTTGTGGAGCGATGGAAAGATTGGAAGGGATAGGTAAGGAAGAGGGAAGGAAGCGGCCGTGGCCTTAAGTTAGGTACCATCCCGGCATTCGCCTGGAGGAGAAGTGGGAAACCACGGAAAACCACTTCCAGGATGGCTGAGGTGGGAATCGAACCCACCTCTACTCAGTTGACCTCCCGAGGCTGAGTGGACCCCGTTCTAGCTCTCATACCACTTTTCAAATTTCGTGGCAGAGCCGGGAATCGAACCCGGCCCTCCGGGGGTGGCAGCTAATCACGCCAACCACTACACCACAGAGGCGGACATGATTTACATTTGCTGAAGAAAAGTTCTATTTTAATAATTGCCCTTTAAACTATACTTACCACTTATGTTCACGTAAATATTATCATGAGAAAGTCGATTTTTTGAAGTATATATCCTGAAACAAAACAATTCAATAAAATATACAACGTGTTCAGGCGCAATGTGCCCGACGAGTATAAGAATGGATAATATCATTACTATTGTGAATATTTATAAGCTACTGCATTATTTTATTATCAAGTAAGTAAAATAAAATATTCTGATGAACTGACCGATGTGGGCTTGATGGTCGCGCGGAAACAGGAAACTACTGAAAGGTGGAAGTAGCGAATGAGGAATACGAGATAAGAATTAACCTGTGTGCCAATCAGATCGGTTGAGCCCCTGCGGAAGGTTAACATCAGTGGTGGTCTCAGGTTTCTGCGTCACTAGTGGGCAACGTACAAATGAATACATTCATTAGGATATCGTTTTCACTTCGCAATACTTCTCAGTCTTTCAATGGTACGGAATGTCCTAGAACCGATGTAAAGATGTAGTGAAATCGGAATTACGGAACGGATGAAGGGTGATGAACAGTATGAACTTACAGACGCATCAATCATTGAAATAGACATGATATAGGCTTTTAAACTTATGCCGTGTCAAGAAAACGAGGTGAAATTCTTTACGTTTCGCAGAGATCTTCCCTCTCCGTCATCAGAATAAATCTCGACCGTCCACCAGAAAGGCTTCTTCAACAGTGAGCTTTGAACTTATACGTTATAATGGAAGTGGAAATGGTGTACCATAGTGTGCGTTGTAATAAGCAATAACCAAATCCTAGAACACAATGAAGTGAAGTGGCGTATGGCTTTTAGTGCCGGGAGGTGTCCGAGGACTTCGGCTCACCAGGTGCAGGTGGTGCAGGTCTTTTTATTTGACTCCCGAAGGTGACCTGCGCGTCGTGATGAGGATGAAATGATGATGCATGCGACACACACACTCAGTCCCCGTGTCGGGAGAAGTTATCGATTATGGTTAAAATTCTCGACCTTACCGGGAATGGTGAGAGCATCAATGGCAAAAATCATTGAAATGTTGAATGAATCAACAGAAGATAACGAGGAAGAGGTTTTAGTAGAGAAGGCGCCAAATATGTCTCACTGCGCTGGAGGCGGCACTACGCTACGTAGAACAAAACCAGAGGCAACTCCCACCGACTACCTGCTCTTCAAGCGACGGCATGACATTGCTGCATAGAAGCGATGCAACATTCAGAAACAGAATTCAATGAATTACTTTTTCAAAAAATTGACAATCCATGCTATAACACTGTAGGAAATGACAATACAGGAACTTAGCTTCAATCGTTGCTGATTTTTTTCATGTTTCACGATTTTCCCTGTGTGGCTCCATACAGTCCGAGTTATTCAAATCTGAGGTAGATTCCCCACCAGTTTCCTCGGATTATCGAGACTCTACTGTATATCAGTCTATTACACAGGGTGAAACCGAATTCCACTGCCAAACTTTCGGAGGTAGTTCAGGGATACCTTCTGAGTATACTGGTATACGGGACCCGTTCTTCCTCTTCATCTGTATAGGTTTACCCTCCAGGGTCGATTTTTTCCTCGGACTCAGCGAGGGATCTCACCTCTACCGCCTCAAGGGCAGTGTCCTGGAGGGCGAGACTTTGGGTCGGATGATACAGCCGGGGAGGATGACCAGTATCTCGCCCAAGCGGCCTTCCCTGCTATGCTGAACAGGAGACTTGAGGGGGATGGGAAGATTCGAAGCGGTAGACAAGGAATAGGGAAGGCCTTAAGTTAGGTACCATCCCGGCATTTGCCTGGAGGAGAAGTGGGAAACCACGGAAAACCACTTCCAGGATGGCTGAGGAGGGAATCGAACCAACCTCTACTCAGTTGATCTTCCGAGACTGAGTGGACCCCGTTCCAACCCTCGTAACTACGTTTCAAATTTCGTGGCAGAGCCGGGAATCGAACCCGGGCCTCCGGGGGTGGCAGCTAATCACGCTAACCACTACACCACAGAGGCGGACTGGGTGGCTCGTTACAAAGTAAAACTGTAATTAGGGTTTATTCGGTTTGATACCCCAATCATCCTTGTTAAGCCGGCCCCGTGGTGTAGGGGTAGCGTGCCTGCCTCTTGCCCGGAGGCCCCGGGTTCGATTCCCGGCCAGGTCAGGGATTTTTCTCTCGACCTGAAGGCTGGTTCGAGGTCCACTCAGCCTACGTGATAAGAATTGAGGAGCTATCTGACGGTGAGATGGCGGCCCCGGTCTCGAAAGCCCAGAATAACGGCCGAGAGGATTAGTCGTGCTGACCACATGGCCCCTCGTAATCTGCAGGCCTTCGGGCTGAGCAGCGGTCGCTGGGTAGGCCTTTCAAGGGCGTTAAGTGCCCTGGGGTTTGGTTCATCCTCATTAGTGTGGAAAAGTCTGTAATAAGCAACAACCAAAACGTAGAACACAATGAAATGAAGTGGCGTATGGCCTTTAGTGCCGGTAGGTGTTCGAGGACTTCGGCTCGCCAGGTGCAGGTCTTTTGATTTGACTCCCGTAGGTAACCTGCGCGTCGTGATGAGGATGAAATGATTTTGAAGACGACACACACATCCAGTCCCCGTGTCAGCGGAATTAACCAATTATGGTTAAAATTCCCGACCCTGCCGGGAATCGAAACCAGGACTCCTGTGACCAAAGGCCAGCACGCTAACCATTTAGCCATGGAGTCGGACCGTAGAACACAAAACACGTGGTAACGCAACAACTCTCAGACGGAACACGTATTATCCGCGAAACTTTGAGCGATACTTAGTTTTACGGGGGTGAGGAGTAGGGAGGGAGCTACCCCGGTTCCGGTAATATTGCCAACTGAATGGAAATGGAATCTGAATTGAATCGATAGTATGATCGATCGATAGGAATTTTGTAAACCTTTACTTACTTAAGCCAACAACTGCGTCAGACACACATTATATAACATTTCTCGATGCGAACCTTGTTCCCAGCATGGATTCTATATTTTGGCTTTGCTGTGTAGACAACAACAGTACTAGTATTAGTATGTTTTCGCCAGATGTCTCACGGCGATTCATAGTTTATGTGCCAAAGGTTGCCAATACGAATCTCAAAGATAACCGAGGTACACCGATTCAGCACTAGGGAGCCGAAGTATCACTAAAAATTTCGCGGATAATACACTTTTGTCACAGTGTGCCCAAACCCTTCTGTCAGTGTACTGTACTGTACAGTACGTAACAAATGCAGAACTGTTCCTTACAGGTATTGTTCAAAATGTCGACCACCATGATCACGGCATCGTTGGCTTCCGGCACGTTCAAGAACTCCTGTGGGACAAAATTCCGATGTCCCAGAGTTTGCCAAGAACTAGAATTAATTATTTTCAGTGAAATACAGGCGCAAAGCTAATTTTTTTTTTTTTTTTTGCTATGGGCTTTACGTCGCACCGACACAGATAGGTCTTATGGCGACGATGGGATAGGAAAGGCCTAGGAGTTGGAAGGAAGCGGCCGTGGCCTTAATTAAGGTACAGCCCCAGCATTTGCCTGGTGTGAAAATGGGAAACCACGGAAAACCATTTTCAGGGCTGCCGACAGTGGGATTCGAACCTACTATCTCCCGGATGCAAGCTCACAGCCACGCGCCTCTACGCGCACGGCCAACTCGCCCGGTGCAAAGCTAATTGGGGTAACACACCTAACAAAATGCAATTACTCTGTAACTAGCCACCGGAGACCACGGGTCCCTTGTACCAATATACACAGAACCTGAACAACCTCCGAAAAATTTGACGGTGGAGCTCGGCTTCACCCTGTGTAATTATTATTTTTATTTCTTTTTTTTTAAAGTTGCTTTACGTCGCACCGACACAGATATGCCATATGGCGGCGATGGGACAGGAAAGGGCTAGGAGTGGGAAGGAAGAGTCCGTGGCCTTAATTAAGGTGCAGCCCCAGCATTTGCCTGGTGTGAAAATGGGAAACCACGGAAAACCATTTTCAGGGCTGCCGACAGTGGGGTTCGAACCTACTATCTCCCGAATACTGGATACTGGCCGCACTTAAGCGACTGCAGCTATCGAGTTCGGTGTGTAAAAATCTTTAGTTTGTTCCCAGTCATTCGATCGGGTCACGAATGGAATTAATGAAGCCTCTATCTAACGCCGAGGATAGGAACTGTGCCAGCTGCCGAAGCCTGTCGCACACCTCTGGGGCATGATTAATAACTGACAGATGAAATTAAATTATATTGGAGAGAATTGCTTGAATGAAAGATCACAGGGAAAACCGGAGTACCCAGAGAAGAAAAGTTTCCCGTCTCCGCTTTCTCAAGCAGAAATCTCACATGGAGTGACCGGGATTTGAACCACGGAACCCAGTGGAGAGAAACCGGCGCGCTACCGCTTGAGCCGCGGAGGCTCTCGTTGCTACAAAAACGTAGACGGCAGATGAGCAATAATTTGTCTCTTTTTTTTTTTTGCCGTCTATCGTAGTAATCCTGGAAAAAAACATGCAGGAGGTCAAATCCCTTATGAGATATCAACATTAAAAAAAAGGCTACAAAAGGAGTTAAAATAAAATGATACATCACGCCTTGGAAAAATTACCATTCAGATCGGAAGGGAATAAAAGTTGATGGAGGTAAGCCAAACAAGATATATGATTAAGTGGAGTCTAGCACATATAAGTGGAACCAGTCGAGGACTCAGCTGCGGGCCCCGTGGTCAGCATCCTACGCTTCCAATTCGACAGTCCCTGGGTTTTTCCTTCTACTCACCTCTTAGGACGGGCAGGCGATACCATGGATGGATACCGCCCCAATCAACTGGAGAACACATACTTATTTCTTCTTAATCTGTTTACCCACCAGGGTTGTTATTTTCCTCGGACTCAGCGAGGGATCCAACCTCTATCGCCTCAAGGGCAGTGTCCTGGAGCATCAGACTCTGGGTCGGGGGAGATAAAACTGGGGAGGATGGCCCGGGCGGCCTCACCTGCTATGCTGAACAGCGACCTTGCGGGGGGATGGGGAGAATGGAAGGGATAGACAAGGAAGAGGGAAGGAAGCGGCCGTGGCCTTAAGCTAGGTACCATCCCGGCGTTTGCCTGGAGGAGAAGTGGGAAACCACGGAAAACCACTTCCAGGATGGCTGAGGTGGGAATCGAACCCACCTCTACTCAGTTGCCCTCCCGAGGCTGAGTGGACCCCGTTCCAGCCCTCGTACCATTTTACAAATTTCGTGGCAGAGCCGGGAATCGAACCCGGGCCTCCGGAGGTGGCAGCTAATCACACTAACCACTACACCACAGAGGCGGACTACATACTAATTTACACAGTTAAAAACCGAGTAACTTGGCCATGGGTTTAGTGTCTTGCAGCCGTGAGTTTGTAGTTGGGAGATAGTGGGTTCGAACCGCACTGTCGGCAGCCCTGATTATGGTGTTCCGTGGCTTCCCATTTTCACACCAGGCAAATGCTTGGGCTGCACCTTTATTAAGGCCACGGCCGCTTCCTTCCCACTCCTAGACTTTTCGTATCCCCTCGTCGCCATAAGATCTATCTGTGTCAGTGCGACATAAAAAAATGTACGAGAAACAACAACAACAACAAAAACAGAATAAAATGACGAGCGGTAATCTCGCCTGAGCCACGTGTCCCTACTACCGTTTTTTTTTTGTATGGACCTGTTCTAAAGTTTTTTATTTTGCAAATCTGTGTCCCGTAGGGAACCAGCTGACGAAATAAGCTACCTGATCAGTTATTCCATGAACACGTTGACAGAAGTATTAGAGCGAAGATCAGTCAGTGTTACGGCAATTCTTAGCTTGTCACTCTTATTACCAGTGTCACAGTAATTATCCTTATCGTGACATGTGCGTCGTAAATAATATGGTATAACCTGTTCGCTTGTTCTGAACGACGTGTGTGCAATAACTAGTAATACTGTGCGTCCGTGAAAGAAGTGTTCCATATGATATAAAAGCCAATGTTGTGATCAAGTGAAGATAGCGTAAATAATAACAGGTCATTTTTCGGAATAACGACGACTTTTAAACTGGTGAAATAGGGGAGCCGCTCCTCATGTGTGGTGGTTAGTGTCATTAGCTGCCACACTCGGAGGCCCGGGATCGATTCCCAGCTTTGCCACGAAATTTGAAACGTGGTACGAGGGCTGGAATGGGGCCAACTTAGCCCCGGAAGACCAACTGAGTAGAGAGCGTTCGATTGCCACCTCAGCCATCCTTGAAGTGGATTTCCGTGGTTTCTCCCTTCTCCTCCACACAAATGCCGGGATAGTACCAACTTTAAGGCCACGGCCGCTTCCTTCATTCTTCCTTGCCTATCCCTTCCGGTCTACCCATACTCCCATAAAACTACTATTCATCATAGAACGTGAGGCTGCCTGGGCGAGGTACTGGTTCTCCCCTCCAGTTGTACCCCCGACCCAATGTCTCACGTCCTGGAGACTGCCGTTGAGATGGTAGAGGTGGAATCTCTTGCTGAGTCCGAGGGAAAAACCAACCCAATCAATCAATCAATCAATCAATCAATCAATCAATCAATCAATCAATCAATCAATCAATCAATCAATCAATCAATCAATCAATCAATCAATCAATCAATCAATCAATCAATCAATCAATCAATCAATACTGATCTGAATTTAGGGCAGTCACCCAGGTGGCAGATTCCCTATCTGTTGTTTTCTAGCCTTTTCTTAAATTGATGCGAAGAAATTGGAAATTTATTGAAATCTCTCTCCCCTTCCTATAAACAGTTTGCCCTCTTGAAGTCCAACTTTATCTTCATATTGTGATCTTTCCTACTTTTATAAACGTCACTCAAACTTATTCGTCTACTAATGTCATTCCAAGCCATCTCTTCACTGACAGCTCGAAACATACCACTTAGTCGAGCAGCTCGTCTCTTTTCTCTCAAGTCCTCCCAGCCCAAACTTTGCAACATTTTCGTAACGCTGCCCTGGAGGGTAAATGGTTAAGAAAGAAGAAGAAGGAAGGACGAAATAGAGGAGATAGAGAAAACGGAAAGGAAAATTCGGGGACCATTGACAATGGAGGAAGGAGATTTTAGATATGGGAGGAATAAAGATCTATACAAGGACGAAAAAGTGAAAGGATTGAATTTGAATTGAATTTATTGATAATGATGATATACATGCCACTGAGGCTGAAAAGCCCCTTTATGTAGCGTCTACTTATAACACAATACAAGTTTATGAATATACTAACTAAATTTTATAATATTAAAACATTAAATTAAACATTAAACTTATAAATTAAAATACAGATACCAATTCCAATAAAATTAAAACAAATCATATAAGAAGTAATAAAGTATATCATTCGATTTTTTAATATTTTAGACTACAAGAATCTCAGGAATATAAAAAGCAGAAACAATTTTCTTAGAATTATACATATTTCTTATTATTAGACACAAGAATACCTGATCTCAGCCCCTTGCGTACTCCTCCAGGAAGATAGATGTTAAGGACTGCTTTAGTTGGGTGCAGTTCCTGTCATTTGCGAAACGGTGAAGATTAAAGATATTGAAGATACGGGATGCAGTGCAAACAAAAGATTTATTAAATTTAGTGGTACGATGAAGGGGAATTTGAAGGGTAGTTTTTGTAAACCTATTATCTCTGTTATGTACTGACTCCATAGATTTAAATGCATTATATAGGTAGGGTGGGGTCTTCAGTTTGAGAATTTTGTGCGTAGCAACGGCTACTGAGGTTTCCCGTCGTTCATGGAGTTTCAACCATTGCAGCTGTATGTAATAGGGTGTTATGTATTCATCACGCCTGGCATTTGTCACGTAACGAACACATGCGTTTTGCACCCTCTGTAGTTGTATGTTCAAAGTTTCAGATAAGTCGTTGTATACGACTGATCCATAGTCAATTATGGGGAATATAAGACTTTGAACGAGTAGTTTCCGCATAAAAGGTGGTGTACATGACACGTTACGTTTCAAAATATGCATGGATGACACAACTTTTCTGATCACATTTGACGTATGATCAGACCAGGATAGGGTTCTGTCGAAAATGAGTCCTAGATTGTTAACGGTGTCACTATAATGGATATCTGAATCTAGAATTTTTATTGGTGGGAGGGATTTGAGGTCAACAGTTTTCAGGAGTTTTGAGTAACCTATGCAAATAAGCTGGGTCTTAGCCACATTTAATTGGAGGTTATGATTTGCGCTCCATTCGATCAATCGAGAGATATCATGGTTGAAATGCGTTATACAAGAAGGTGCGTTAGTGGGACTGAAGTGGAAGTAAGCTTGTAAGTCATCAGCATACATGTGAAACGTACTACTTTTAAAGACTTTAGAAATGTCATTAATATAAATAGAAAAACATAAAGGACCGAGGACTGATCCTTGTGGTGCGCCACAGTTTACTGATTCCCAGATAGAGGATCGCCCGTCAACAAACGTAACTCTTTGTGATCTACTTGATAGATATGATTCAAACCAAGACAGAGCACTCTGCGAGAAACCAATTGACTTCAACTTTGCAAGAAACAACTCATGATTAACAGAGTCAAATGCCTTACAGAAATCAAAGAGACATAAGATAGTAAGCTGCCTCTTATCGATGGCCGCGCGTATATCGTCCGTAACTCTCAGCAGAGCCGTAGTAGTACTATGGCCTTTCTTGAAGCCAGATTGGTAGGGATTTAGGATGTGATATTTAGACAGATATTCACATATCTGCTCATGAACAATTCTTTCTAATGCCTTACTAAGTGCACAGAGGATATTGATAGGCCTAAAATCGCTACAGACTGTTGGCATTTTCTTTTTGGGCACAGGACGTTCATTGGCTCGCTTCCATTCTGAGGGATACACTCCATTCTGTAGAGAGAAGTTAAATAAATGCACAAGGGCAGGAAGAAATATGTCAATGCAATTAGAAATCATGGATATTGAGATATTATCTGGACCTTTAACTTTAGTTCGAATTAATCTGACTGCTTTTTCTACCTGTGAAGGGTGTACGTACATAAAATAGAATTTATCTCTGTTACTTGGAGTGACAGATCTATAATGTTTGGTAGTTTCTGATACTTTCGGAGAGTTGAAGTTAGAGACTGATGCCATATAATATTCACTTAATTCGGATGGAGTAACAGGCATCTGGCTATCTTGAGAGTGACTGACTCCAATACCAAGTGATTTTGCAGCACGCCAAGAAGCTGAGGTGCTTTTACAGTTACGGAAGATGTTGTACGTATACTTCACTTTAGCGTTTCTAATGACTTGTTTTGTCCCATTACGCAAGACCCTGAATTGCTCGTAATCATCTGGAAGTTTTGTTTTAATAAATTTCTTCCTAGCTCTGTCCCGTTTACTTATCAATTCCTTAATATGCTTATTGAACCATGGTGTTGACTGGTGTTTTACGAGAATTCTTTTTGGGGGCGCATGCTTGTCATAAAGAAAAAGTACAAAGCTGTTGAAGAGAGAGACTTTTTGATCTATGTCATTAGACTGAAAAAACACATTCCAGGGTAGTAATTCAGCGTCAGCACGAAACTTGTTTATGTCAAATTTACTGAAGTCTCGAACAAGAATTATTTTCGGAATTTGTTTTGGCGTGGATAAAATGAATACAGCATATAGCAAATCATGACCAGAAAAACCGGCAGCTGGTTCCTGTCCGTATTCTACTACCAACTCATTGCAGTTGGATGAGATTATGCCAAGAGTGCTATCGGAAGTGGCAGTATGAAAGGTTGGATTGAATGGAAGGCAGTCGAGGTTACAAGCGCTGAGCATACCGCGTATGTTTTTGCTTTCAAACGCCCCAGTTCCGAAACGAGCATTAACATCGCCCACAACGAATACATATTTATAATTCATAACATGAGAATACATATCGTTCAAGAATGTATCCATGAACCCTACTTTTGGTGGACGATATATACAAGCGAAAAGAATTTTAGTGTCTGAAAGGGCTATATCAAGGATTATGTACTCAGGTTTCTTACTGTACTCTCCAGGAGATTTGATAAGTACACTACATTTTATGCTGTTCTTCAAGTAAACTGCAACACCACCAGCGGCTCTGTTTATTCTGTCATTACGGAAAATATTATACCCATCGAGACAGACGGCAGAATCTGGTACTGAAGGTTTGAGAAATGTTTCACTTTCTGCAATAATATCAAACGAACTCTTGCCAAAAATGTGCCGGAACTCAGATATATGGGAGGAGTCAACAAGAGACTGAGAATTGATATGAATGACCTTAAGATTTCTTGTGTTTCTCACACTAATACCGTGTAGTAAGTCAGATAAGACACACTCATTACTTGTCATGAGTACAATATAGTACAAAAGGTTAAACACAATAGATAAATAACAGATCGTTCAAGAAGTATGATGTTTTTAGTAGCCTATATCAATATAAGAATAATTTAAGGATTTGGAAATTATGTGGTTATGTGAGATAAAAAAGTGTAGAAAATGTGTATAAAATCAATCGCGTTAGCAATTATTTGTAAATGTAAAAGAAATTATAACTAATATACTACACTAAATAGAATGGTTGCGAAAGAGAAACTTTTGAATTGTTAGCCTCACCAGAATTATCTTTACTTCTCGTCCAAGGTAATTCCAGAAATCAAGTGATGCACAGGAATACGAATTATCGCGCCGCATCATTTCAGTGGAGCTGGGTAGCGTTTCTTCAGTTCCTCGAGGTCCCGTTCCGTCTTCACTCGATGTTTCACATCACCAACGCGCACCATTATGACACCATCCATAGTCCACACTGAATTTAGTTCGAAATGGCTTACAGCACGTTTGAGAATATCAGTACGGGTCTTAGTTAGGTCCTCCCGTATGGTTATACCACTATTCTTTAACAGCCTCTTTGATTTGAAGACTGCATTTCGGTAGGCGTATGAAACAAATTTCACAACGATGGGCCTGGTTTTGTTGTGACTTCTGGCACCAACTCTGTGCGAACGGTCGATCATCGCGGGATCAAGTGGAACATTGATCCGAGTGGCAATCTCCTGAATGCGCTTGTCCGTGCCTTTTCCTGAAGTTTCAGGTACTCCAAATATACGTAAACTGTTCCGACGTTGATAACTTTGCAGCTCATCTGTCCTATCGTCTAACTGCCGTTGAAGATCAGTTATTGCCTCGTCACGTTTGGTGAGTTCACATTTTAATTCTCTGATTACATCAGTATTAAAATCAATACTTTCTTTAAGTTTCTGTATGACCTTATCGGCTACTCTGTCTACAAGTTCGTCGAGGAGTGCACTGTTCTTAATGAGGTTATCCACCGTTAGTGACACCGTAGTATCTATAACCTCCCTGCTTACGCTGGTTTGCAACGTGTCCAATCGGGTGCACTGATCATCGCAGGTCAAGATGTTGGCAGCACTGCTCTGTGAATTTAGAGGACGGTTGATGTTCTTCACTTGTTCTCGCGTAGTTTCAGCAGTTGCCACATGAGAGCGTGGGCTGTCACTGTTTATTTCCTTGCCTTTAGAGAGTGGGGTGGCATACTGCTCGCGGGCTGGGCGATACGGGCTTTAGCCTTCACTTGTTTACGTGAGTTACCCATTGTAATTCAAACAACTTTTACAAATTACTTACGAATCACGATACCTTCTTCCAAGTAACGTACTTCTGCACATGCACAAGTTAAAGCACCACTGAATGCACACTTGATATATACTTAACACCGTCTTATAACACCTTCACAAAGATAAATACTGGAGAGGCTCACACTCGCGTCTATACCACCATGAGAGAGAGAGACAAGGTCAGAATGAGGAGATTTTTTCGTCACATAATGAGAATTGACAGAACGTGTGTTTAGCCATGTTTACAAGAACAAGATTGGAAAACAGTGGATCCAAGAAGTAAAGAAAAGGTATGATATATTGGAATAACAGACGATATAACACAAGACAGAACAAGTGTCAGAAGATTGATACAAAATGTCAAGGGTTTCCATGAGAAGGAGAAGAGGAAAGGTAACATTATCTGGACACAAGAGAGTAAGAAACTGCAAAGTGAAAGGATGAAGAACTGTTGGAAGTCAATAAATGAAGTGTCAAGATGAATGCACAGGGTCACTTCCCGTGGTCCTTAGATGTTCATAGTCGAAAATAAGAAGAACGACGACTTCTTGTTATATATCTTATAAATAAAGTTGTAGGGGGTCCGCTGTCTGTAATTCCTTTTGTTTTGCCAAATTTTCAAATATCTATCCGTTTTAGGTCAACTCAAGACCGAATCGGTGGTTTTTTACTATTCGTGTCTGTTTGTTTGTCTGTTTGTCTGTTCCACCATCACGTCGAAACGGCTGGATAGATCTCAACCAAACTTCATATTTATAGTATACTAATCCCGGGGAAGGTTTCGATATGCATATCATTTTAAACTCTTTGAAAAGACGGGCGTTTTATAGGAAAACCACAACGGTTTTCCTCCATTTTCTCTTATACTATTGATTTTCTGTAAACTCTGTGGACCGTATGCGAAAGGTCTCTTCATTATAAACAACTTTCGTTATATTCATAATTTACCTTACTCTTCAAATGACGGAAAAATTTACTATTTTCTGCCGATACCATGCTCTGCATTGAGTGACCGACAGACCGACAACGAATACATGGGTTACCATGGCAACGTCTCTGACTGCTTGCCAGCAGGGAAGTAACGTATTGCCATTTTCCTCATCATTCCTTTAAATTCGTGGTTGTTCCTTGGGTAGAAAGCAAGAGAGTCGTCAATCGGCCATTCTGCGGGATATTGGCGGAATATCATTGGAGGTTATAACCGTCCACGAATGGCTTAAGTAATAACACAAATATTCATCTTCTTATCTGATTACCTAAGAATCTCTGCGCCTAAATTTCTCTCCGATTACCGCTTTCTTATATCCATAACTCACATCGGCATACTTTATTGAGGAGCATTTGATTTTCCAATACATTCACTTGGTATTTACATATTTATCGTCATCCGGATGTCCTCAGTTATAATCCATTTTCTATTAATTTCAATTTACTAAACTGTATTATTTTATTCCTTAATTACCACGTATGTATGCGAGTGCTAATCACGAATGCTGGACACTCTTTTCTTTGAGGAAATATTCTAAGCTATGCAAATGTATAACTTTTGGCCTAGGAAAGGTCCGAAATATGGATGCAATTTTAACGACGGTCCAGACCTTCGTTTCGGGGTAATTGGTGGCTAATCAGTAAGTCGTATCACAAGTCAGAAAGCAAATGGCGTTTCATTTTGGAGAAATCTACAACTTTTGTCCTATGACTTTTCGTCGTATTTCTATCCCTAATACGTTAAATACAGCTGTATTGCTCGATTTCAAGTTGATTTTGTGCTTTTACACGTATATGTTATCATTTGGCACACTTATAGGAAAGGTAGAATCATGACATTCGGCACGCACATTGACATGACCATTGGCCATGTTATAGCCAAATTTTATGATTCTAGCTGTCACATGAGTATCAAAAATATAAAGTAGTATGTGAAAACTGTACACAATTTCACCCCATTCAATGACTCTAACTCAATCTAACCCATAAATATAGGAGATATGAGAAGATGTCATAGGACCAACCATGTAGAGCACTGAAAGGGGCGTCTGATGGTGAAGTCCGTTTGTAGATACGTCGTACCGTTCAAAGCAGTAACTATCGAAATAAAGGTCTGCACTTCTAGAGCGTGTCTGTACATTGACAATTTTGGCGAAATTTCCGTACAGTTATCCGTTTCAGGTGTAATAATGACCATCTGCATATATTCAGTTTTGGTGTCTGTTTGTTTGTTTGTTTGTTTGTCTGTTTCTCTATAACTTGGAAACTACTGGATATATTTCCACCAAACTTGATATTTAGAATCCACCTGCCCTTTGGTAGGTTTTAGGGCAAATATTGTTTCTAAATCCCTGAATTGACTGGGGGATTATACGAAACCGAAACCGTGATTTTGCATTCCCACAAAATATACACAACCAAACTTAATGTAAATTTACCTGCCTTAATGGAAATTAATTTCTAAGCCTTTTTCCTCATGTGCATCATTTCAATACGAGGATTAATAAGGGAGATATCATTAACGGACCGTTTTCCGGTACAAGTCCCACCGGAGTTAACTCAAGAGCGGGTGCGTGTAAAGCGTATTTTTTACAACTTGAAAACTACTGAAGATATTTGAGTCAAACTTTACATTAACATTCACCTGTCCAACGTTAGGTGTTAATCGTCAATAACATTTCATGTTCCCGGAATGGACTGGCGGTTTATAGGGAACCGAAATGGTGATTTTACTCTTACACAATATATACAGTGCAAGACCAACCTGACTGGAAATCGACCAAACGTGATGGAATTCCATCTCTAAAACTTTTTTCATGTGCATTTTTTCGACAGGAGGATTAAAAGGGAGATATCATAAACGGTCCGTTTTTCAGGTTAAGTCCAGCGGATATAGCCCAAAAGGTGTTGTACGTGGAGCAGGTTCCTTATCTATCTATGTAAATAAAATCGTAACGACTGTGTGCCTGTACATTGACTATTTTGGCGAAATTTTCGTACAGCTACACGTTTAAGGGGTAATAATGTCCATCTGCATATTTTTTGGTTTAGTTTCTTGAAAGTCCTGATTTTTACACTTCTCACCGAAAACCCAGATTGCGGCATAATCTTCCAGTCGAAGAAGGATATTGAAATTTGGCAAAATTATACGTTTTAGCCTGTAACGGACGGAAAACTACCAAGATCTTTAAATTTTCCCTTTTTATCCCGAAGAATATCGAAATATGGAGGCAATTTTAATGATGGTGCAGACCTTCGGGAAGTATTGTCACATAACGGATGGCACAATCCCCGTTCAATTTGGAGTGATCTACAACGTTGGTCTTACGACATTTTGTCGTATTTCTATCCCTTTTACGTTTGATTTTTCTCTATTTCTCGATGTTAAGTAAATTTGAACTTTTCACATACATAATTCATACCTTCCATCACTTAGAGGAAAGATAGAATCATCAAACTCTACACGAAAATTGGTCCACCCAGTAGCCACATATGAACCAAATGCTATGTATGTAGCTATCACTTAATTATCCGAAAAGCAATGCAATGTGAGATAATCTTACACAAATTTTACCCTATTCCACGTTTCTAACTCAATCTGATCCATGAATAGATGGGATATCATAAGACCAGCAATTTAGGACGCTAAATCCGGCGTCTTATGGTACGAGCATTTCTCGATATGATGTACCATTTAGCGGCAGTTAATCTGTAAATGAAGGTCTGCAATATTGTAACAAGCACATACTTTCGTATGTCGAACTATATATATTCAATGATGTCGATTTTGTAGCGATCGAGGAAGGGTGTGTCTGCTATTGTAATCAGTACTCCCCACACCGACTTTGACTGGCAGTAGGAATGGGGTCCTTCTCCAATTCCTGTGTAACTGGCATTAATAAGGCAGGCCTACCATTGTAATGAATAATTCACTTCTCGATTTGACTTTCAGAAGGCAAGGGAGCATGCAGTTTTGTTGAAAACTCCCCTTACCCGATTGTGTTTGGCTGTAGGCAAGCGTTCCCGCAGTTATAAACAGATGTACCCATCTAAAATGTGACTGGCATTAGGCATAGTGGCCTGCTATTTTGATGGAAACTCACCAACTTGGTGTGACTGGCAGTAAGCTGGCTGGCAGTTGGAAAAGGGGCCTGTCATTATAATGATAACTGCACAACTCAATTTTGACTGGTTGTAGGGAAGTTTCCTGCCATTATCTATATATATAAAAGCAAGTCGGGCTGGAGCGATGTATATATAAATATTTAAAAATGAAAAAAGACGTGAATTAATGAGGCACTTCCAGAAATCTCAGAAATTTGAAACTTGGTACGAGGGAAACTGATGACCCCAGGATCCGTAGAAAAATCGGAAATTCTCAAAATTCCCTGAAGAGGGCACGCTGGGGGGCTCAAATTTTGGGCTCAGCATAAGAACACAGTCGTATAGTATATCCAAAACGATAACCTATAGGTTTCGTGGGCTTAAAAATTTTCGGGAATTTCCTCATTTTTATCCCCTATCCCCCCAAATCAAGATGGCGGCACAACCTGCCAGACGAGGTAGACAATTGAAATTTGGTGAAATTATAGCTTTTGGTCCCTAACCGACGGGAAAATTCCAAGATGTTCAAATTTTTCACTTTTTACCCCCAAAGATATCGAAATATGGAGGCAATTTTAATGACTGTGCAGACATTCCTTTTGAGCTATTTTTTGGCTAAACGGTAAGTCGTATCACAAAACGGATGGCACAGTGTCGCTTCAATTCGGAGTGATCTACAACTTTGGTCCTGTGACATTTTGTCGTATCTCTCTCCCTTATACGTTAAATTTGGCCGTATTTCTGGATTGTTCGTAAATTTGGTGATTTTTACAAATATATTTCATCGTTTGACACACTTATAAGAATGATAGGATCATCGCGTTAGGTGCGCACATTGGCAAGATTAAGGGACATGTGTGTACCAAATTTCATGATTCTAGCTTATACATAAGTAGGCAAAATGTAATGTAAAATGTAAAAAATGCACCCAAATTTCACCCTCTTCAAAATTTGAACTCAATTTACCCCCTGAATATGGGAGATACGAGGATATGGTTTAGAAACAAACCTTTAGAGCGATAAATGAGGCGTCTGATGGCGTAAACCGTTCCTTAATATCATAAACCGTTTAGGAGATATGAATCTCGAAGTGGAAGTCTGCACTTTTCAACGTGCTCATGCTTATCCGTCATCTATATATATAAAAGCAAGTCGGGCTGGAGCGATGTATATATAAATATTTAAAAATGAAAAAAGACGTGAATTAATGAGGCACTTCCAGAAATCTCAGAAATTTGAAACTTGGTACGAGGGAAACTGATGACTCCAGGATCCCTAGAAAAATCGGAAATTCTCAAAATTCAGTGAAGGGGGCACGCTGGGGGGTCTCAAATTTTGGGCTCAGCATAAGAACACAGTCGTATAGTATATCCAAAACGATAACCTATAGGTTTCGTGGGCTTAAAAATTTTCGGGAATTTCCTCATTTTTATCCCCTATCCCCCCAAATCAAAATGGCGGCACAACCTGCCAGACGAGGTAGACAATTGAAATTTGGTGAAATTATAGCTTTTGGTCCCTAACCGACGGGAAAATTCCAAGATGTTCAAATTTTTCACTTTTTACCCCCAAAGATATCGAAATATGGAGGCAATTTTAATGACTGTGCAGACATTCCTTTTGAGCTATTTTTTGGCTAAACGGTAAGTCGTATCACAAAAAGGATGGCACAATGTCGCTTCAATTCGGAGTGATCTACAACTTTGGTCCTGTGACATTTTGTCGTATCTCTCTCCCTTATACGTTAAATTTGGCCGTATTTCCGGATTGTTCGTAAATTTGGTGATTTTTACAAGTATATTTCATTGTTTGACACACATATAAGAATAATAGGATCATCGCGTTAGGTGCGCACAGTGGCACGATTAAGGGACATGTGTGTACCAAATTTCATGATTCTAGCTTATACATAAGTAGGCAAAATGTAATGTGAAATGTTAAAAATGCACCCAAATTTCACCCTCTTCAAAATTTGAACTCAATTTACCCCCTTAATATGGGAGATACGAGGATATGGTTTAGAAACAAACATTCATAGCGATAAACGAGGCGTCTGATGGCGCAAACCGTTCCTTAATATCATAAACCGTTTAGGAGATATGAATCTCGAAGTGGAAGTCTGCACTTTTCAACGTGCTCATGCTTATCCGTCATCTATATGTATAAAAGCAAGTCGGGCTGGAGCGATGTATATATAAACATTTAAAAATGAAAAAAGACGTGAATTAATGAGGCACTTCCAGAAATCTCAGAAATTTGAAACTTGGTACGAGGGAAACTGATGACCCCAGGATCCCTAGAAAATCGGAAATTCTCAAAATTCCCTGAAGGGGGCACGCTGGGGGGCTCAAATTTTGGGCTCAGCATAAGAACACAGTCGTATAGTATATCCAAAACGATAACCTATAGGTTTCGTGGGCTTAAAAATTTTCGGGAATTTCCTCATTTTTATCCCCTATCCCCCAAATCAAGATGGCGGCACAACCTGCCAGACGAGGTGGACCTCCCCATGCTATTTCTCGGATAAGGCTAAGAGACATGCAATTTTAAAACAATCTCATTTGCTGCACGCTCAGTATTTACATCGATATCCGTATACAATGTAGAATACCGTAGCGAAGCACGGGTACATTTGCTAGTACAGTAATAAAAACTCCTCAATCTATATATATATAAAAAATAACTTGTCCTGACTGACTGACTGACTGACTGATTCATCATCGCCGAGCCAAAACTACTGGACATAAAGAAATGAAATTTTGGGGATATATTCATATTAAGATGTAGGTGCTCGCTAAGAGAGGATTTTTGGATATTCCGTCGCTAAGGGGGTGAAAAGGGGGGTGAAATTTTAAAATTAGTGTATCTATATCTCAAAACTTTAAAAGTTTACAGATGTAAAAATTGGTATTTAGAATCTTCTTTAAAAATAAGGAAACACGTATTTTTTTGTTTTCAGAAAATTCCAATAGGAGGGGTGAAAAAGGGTGAAAATGGGGAAAAATGGGTTGAATGCCTTTAATCAGGATACCGGTACTTATATCTCAGAAACTGAAGATATTACAGACCTGAAAATTGGTACTTTTGATCTCCTTTAAAAATAAAGAAACACGTATTTTTTTGTTTTTGGAAAATCCAATTAATGCGATGGTGAAAAGGGGGTTAATTTTTAAAATGAGTGAATCTATATCTCCAAACTTTTAAAGTTTGCAGATGTAAAAATTGGTATTAGAATCTTCATTAAAAATAAAGAAACACGTATTTGTTTGTTTTCGGAAAATCGCAATAGGAGGAGTGAATAGGGTGAAAAGGGGGTTGAATGCCTTTAATGAGGCTACTTATATCTCAGAAACTGAATATATTACAGACCTGAAAATTGGTGGTTGGGATCTCCTTTAAAAATAAAGAAACACGAATTTTTTTGTTTGTGGAAAATCCAATTAAGGGGGGTGAAAAGGGGGGTAATATTTTAAAATGAGTGTATCTATATCTCAAAACTTTTAAAGGTTATAGATGTGAAAATTGGTATTTAGAATCTCCTTTAAAAATAAAGAAACACATATATTTTGTTTTCGGAAAATCCTAATAGGAAGGGTGGAAAAGGTTGAAAAATGGGTCGAATGCATTTCATGAGTCTACAGTACTTATATTTCGGAACCTGAAGATATTACAGACCTGAAAATTGGTGTTTGGGGTCTTCTTTAAAAATAAAGAAACACGTATTTTTCTGTTTGTGGAAAATCCAATTAATGGGGGGGGGGTGAAAAGGGGTGATTTTTTAAAATGAGTGTATCTATATCTCAAAACTTTTAAAGTTTATAGATGTAAAAATTGGTATTTAGAATCTCCTTTAATAATAAAGAAACACATATTATTTTGTTTTCGGAAAATCCCAATAGGAAGGGTGGAAAAGGGTGAATAATGGGTTGAATGCCTTTATTGAGGCTACTTATATTTCAGAACCTGCAGATATTACAGACCTGAACATTTGTATTTTGGATCTACTGTAAAAGTAAAGAAACACGTATTTTTTCGTTTTTTGAAAATCCAAATAATGGGGGGGGGGGTGAAAAGGGGGTGAATTTTTAAAATGAGTGTGTCTACAACTTAAAACTTTAAAATTTACAGATGTAAAAATTGGTAGTTAGAATCTCCTCTAAAAATAAAGGAACACGTATTTTTTTGTTTCCTGTATATCCTAATAGGAGGGGTGTAAAAGGGTGAAAAATGGGTTGAATGCCTTTAATGAGGATACATATATCTCAGAAACGAAGGATATTACAGAACTGAAAATTTGTATATGGGATCTCCTTTAAAAATAAAGAAACGCGTTTTTTAGTTTTTGGAAAATCCAACTAATGGCGGTTAAACAGGAGTGACAAATTGGGGTGAATTTTTTGAAAGACTATATCTACAGATTATCTTGGAAACGTAAAATGTTACAGACGTAAAAAGTGGGTGTTTGGAATCTCCTGTAAATGTAAATAAACATAGGTGATTTGTTTTTGGAAACTCCACTTAAGGGGAACTCAAAAGGGGTGAAATTTTAAAATGAGAATTTTTACAGTATATCTAAAAAACTTAACATGTTACAGAAGTGAAAAATGGTATTTTTTATCTCTATTAAACATAAAGAAACGTGTATTTTTAGTTTTTGGAAATACCACTTGGGTGGAGGGGGGGGGTTAAAGTGACTGAAAATGGTGTTGAATTCTTTTAATTAGGCTACTGATATCTCAAAAATGAAGATGTTACAGACGTGAAATTTGATATTTGCAATCTGCTTTAAAAGTAAAGAAACACGTATTCTCAGAAAATGCAATGAAGGGTTGGGGGGGGGGGTGAAAGAATTGAAAAATTAATTGACTTAATTGTATGAGAATACATACATCCAATAAAAACTAAAGTTGTTACAGACGTGAAAATTCGTATTTGGATCTCCTTTAAAAACAAAGAAAAACGCGTTTTGGGAGGAAACCATCTTGGAGGGCGGGAGTGTAAAGGAGTTGAATTCCTTTCATGAGGACACATAAATCAAAAACTGAAGAACTTAGAGTCGTGATAATTGGTATTTAGAGGATCCTTTACTATTAAAGAAACAAGTATTATTTGCGGGAAAATTCATTGGGGGGGGGGGGAGGGGAGTAGTGTGAAATGAAGTGAAGAAAGTAAATTATTTTTATGGGGATACTTATATCTCAAAACTGAAGGTAATAGACGTGAACATTGGTGTTTGGAATCTCCCTTAAACATATAGAAACAAGCCTTCTTTTACATTTTTTGGGAGGGGGGGTGGTAAATAAACTTAACGGTGGTAGGGTGTAGAAGGTGATGAGACCAATTGATTTTACTGTTATTAATGTACTTATAAGGATCCTCCGTTGCTCAGGCAGCAGCGCGCCGGCCTCTCACAACTGGGTTCCGTGGTTCAAATCCCGGTCACTCCATGTGACATTCGTGGTGGACAAAACGGAGGCGGGACAGGTTTTTCTCCGGATACTCCGGTTTTCCCTGTCATCAGCCATTCCAGCAACACATAATAATAATAATAATAATAATAATAATAATAATAATAATAATGTTCCGGACCGTCATCAAATGTGCGGACCGCGCTGGAAACGGCTACTGGACGGGTAATGACTAAGAATGCAGTCCGGCCGCCGGTTCAGTGCCGCCAAGGCACCCAATATAACACCACGCCGGATCTCCTGAAGGATTTTATCCATATTAAAAATGATTATAGGAAAAGATGGCAAAGATTTACGTACACAACTGACCGGGAAGAATACCTGAGCCTAGCCCGGGAAGTACGAACTCGATTGCTGGAAAGGAAGATTGAAAAATGGGAGGAAACGTGCCGTAAAATAAGAGAAAACCAGTCAGATCGGGAATTTTGGTGGATTCTCGCAGAAAACGAGTCAGATCGCGAATTTCGGCGGATTATATATCTAAAACAATAAGCATTCAATTATAAATTTCAGTATAATACCGTAGCGAAGCACGGGTATCTTGCTAGTTTGTAATATGTCTGGAAGTAGGAAAGGGGGGCTGCCATTGTAACGGAAACTCATCAAAACGATCGTGAACGCGCAGTAGGCAATGGGGCTGCAATTATAATGTAAACTTCCCAACTCGATTGTGAATGACATTAGGCAAGTGAGCCTGTCGTTATCATCACAAATCCGTAACAAGCACTTTACATTGGAAACAACGTATGGGAACCTCTCCATGCTGTTTCTCGGATAACGCTAAGAGACATGCTATTTTAAAACAATCTTATTTACTGCATGTACAGTATTTACTTCAATATTCGTATACAATGCAGAATACCGTAGCGAAGCACGGGTACATTTGCTAGTATATATATATATATACACTGACTGACAGAGCAAATGCAACACCAAGAAGGAGTGGTCAGAACTTTATGCCCATTGCAGGGTAGACTGACGTCACTGAGGTATGCTCATGATGTGAAGTGCGCCGCTGTGCTGCGCACGTAGCGAACGATAAATGGGACACGGCGTTGGCGAATGGCCCACTTCGTACCGTGATTTCTCAGCCGACAGTCATTGTAGAACGTGTTGTCGTGTGCCGCAGGACACGTGTATAGCTAAGAATGCCAGGCCGCCGTCAACGGAGGCATTTCCAGCAGACAGACGACTTTACGAGGGGTATGGTGATCGGGTTGAGAAGGGCAGGTTGGTCGCTTCGTCAAATCGCAACCGATACCCATAGGGATGTGTCCACGGTGCAGCGCCTGTGGCGAAGATGGTTGGCGCAGGGACATGTGGCACGTGCGAGGGGTCCAGGCGCAGCCCGAGTGACGTCAGCACGCGAGGATCGGCGCATCCGCCGCCAAGCGGTGGCAGCCCCGCACGCCACGTCAACCGCCATTCTTCAGCATGTGCAAGACACCCTGGCTGTTCCAATATCGACCAGAACAATTTCCCGTCGATTGGTTGCAGGAGGCCTGCACTCCCGGCGTCCGCTCAGAAGACTACCATTGACTCCACAGCATAGACGTGCACGCCTGGCATGGTGCCGGGCTAGAGCGACTTGGATGAGGGAATGGCGGAACGTCGTGTTCTCCGATGAGTCACGCTTCTGTTCTGTCAGTGATAGTCACCGCAGACGAGTGTGGCGTCGGCGTGGAGAAAGGTCAAATCCGGCAGTAACTGTGGAGCGCCCTACCGCTAGACAACGCGGCATCATGGTTTGGGGCGCTATTGCGTATGATTCCACGTCACCTCTAGTGCGTATTCAAGGCACGTTAAATGCCCACCGCTACGTGCAGCATGTGCTGCGGCCGGTGGCACTCCCGTACCTTCAGGGGCTGCCCAATGCTCTGTTTCAGCAGGATAATGCCCGCCCACACACTGCTCGCATCTCCCAACAGGCTCTACGAGGTGTACAGATGCTTCCGTGGCCAGCGTACTCTCCGGATCCCTCACCAATCGAACACGTGTGGGATCTCATTGGACGCCGTTTGCAAACTCTGCCCCAGCCTCGTACGGACGACCAACTGTGGCAAATGGTTGACAGAGAATGGAGAACCATCCCTCAGGACACCATCCGCACTCTTATTGACTCTGCACCTCGACGTGTTTCTGCGTGCATCGCCGCTCGCGGTGGTCCTACATCCTACTAAGTCGATGCCGTGCGCATTGTGTAACCTGCATATCGGTTTGAAATAAACATCAATTATTCGTCCGTGCCGTCTCTGTTTTTTCCCCAACTTTCATCCCTTTCGAACCACTCCTTCTTGGTGTTGCATTTGCTCTGTCAGTCAGTGTAAATATATAATGCTTAATTCTGTCTTCTCATTCACAGCGATATTCAGAAAACGAGAAGGTATCAACAGCTGAAATTGGTGCAGTTATAAATTTCTATGTCTTCTTTACCGAAAAAAATACAATGAACCTCTCATGACCAAGAAATTTTTACTTAAAAAAAAGAAAAGTTAGCTTCTTTCAGTGAAGTTATTGTCTCATCGCCATGATGATATAAGTAGGCTACACAGCTATATATATCGGCATGAGTTGGAGTTTAGTACATTCTGACTTCTGTTGCATTCCAGGTGGTTATAAGAATAATGCAGTGTTGACCATCATACTCTTTAGTGAAAGATGCTTTCAGTAAAATAACTTAATCGAAACTAGGGCAAAAGTGGTAAAAACAAAATATGCAGTTACAGCGACAAACAACTGAAGCTGAGCGATACATTTGGAGAAAGATGAATTGAGTCAATTACAGATTGTATAGATTTTGATTCCATTCAAATACCGTATTAAACCGGGAAACTGCTTCATTCACAAGAAATAGTAATCGTCCATTTATAATTTCCAATTACTTTATAAATAGCAATTTTGACTAGACAGGTTTACGTATTAGTATGTACACTGGTGTCCAAATGTTAAGGATAATCACTAAACGAGTCCATACCGTCTGACAGGAATGTCAGACAGATTGCTGAACAAACGGAAGCTGAATCACACACCATATGTCACACAACGTGTCCGAAAACCAGTGTCAGAAATGTTCTGATAGCTAAGGTACACCTTTGACAACAATTAACAAAACTTGGCAATGTCTTCCACAACAACATATGCTGTTAATAGGGTGTAAGGTTACCCGTAAAGGCCACGCATGCTTCGCAGCGACGTGGCATGCTCTCTATCGGATGGTTCAAGAGCTCTTGTGGCAGTCGGTCCCATTCCTGGGAAAGGGCAATGCGAAGGTCATGGAGAGTCCTTGGTGGAGGCTGAAGGGATGAAGCTTGCCTCCCCAAAGCATCCCAGGCATGTTCTATAGGATTCAGAATCTGAGACCTCGCTGGCCAGTCCATGCGATGAATGTCTTCCCCAGCCATAAATTCATCCACCAGAGCAGCGCGGTGCGGTCGGGCATTATCGTCCATTAAGAGGAAGTCTGGACCAACCGCACGTCTGAAGAGTCGAACATGTGGTCTCAGTACCTCATTCCTGAATCTCCGAGCGTTAATCGTGTTCCTCGGACCACCCATGAAGATGTGCAGGTCCGTTCGCCCATTCAACATAATGGCGTGCCACACCATGACGCCACCACTACCATACTGGTCCCGTTCCACGATGTTCCTGTGGTTGTATCGGCTACACGGTTATCTCCAGATTAATGCGCGACGGATCTCGTTCTGCAAACTGAAGCGGAATTCATCTGTGAAGAGCACATGACTTCATTCATTCATGGTCTAGTTTCGATGTTGACGGCTCCACAGTAAACGGGCCCGTCTCTGTGTTGGAGTGAGCGGGACGCACACCGCTGGACGTCGGGCAAACAGCCCTGCTGTTCTGAGCCTGCGGTACACAGTTTGCTGGGAAACGGCAACCCCCGAGACGGCTGCAATCTCCACCGACAATTGTCTTGCAGGTGCACTCCGATTTCGTCGGATAAGGCCAGATATCGGTCCTGCTGTGGGGTGATTACCCTTGGTCGACCTGGTACTGGCCTACGACTAACATCTCCTGTGTCTCGAAATCGTCTCCAAAGCCTGGAAATGATACTTTGTGGCACGTTCAGGGACACGGCGACTTCGGTCTGTGTCTGGCCTGCTTCCAGGCGGTCGAGTATTCTACCCTGCAAAACGGGGTCCAAATGGCGTCGTTGTGCCATTAAGTTGTCACGTTCACCACGAGGCTACACTCCGCAAACTATAACAGGGTAAACACGACTGAGGGAATATGGGACGCAAGCACGGCTGTGTTTATTTTGCGGTTACGCCGCTATTCAAAGCAGGGAACACTCCTTTCCTATACAGAGCTAACACGTAAGGTTGGTAGGTGCACATGACGTGCGATTTATGGTCTGTTTCCTGTTGCCCTGCCTACTCGTAAATTATGCTTAACTTTCGGACAATAGTGTACATATCGTTCATCATGATACAAACTACTTCTCTTTCATGAGTATTTCACTGCGGCTATATAACCAGTGAAAACGAGAACTAGGCTCCACTCAAGTGCACGTTTGCCTAGAAGGCCGTTTTTGTATATACCGTGTCTGGGCGTTGGGGATCTCTGGTGACGAGTTGGAAGGCCGCTGGCGGCGCTGTTATCAACTTGATCCTGTCAAACCGAGGAGTGATGATTCACGTCAATACTGAGAACGTGTGTGTAGAGTTTCGTGACATTATCTGCAACGATGCCGAAGTGGATTGGCCCTGACTAGGAGGGTTACATATCAGCCGTTTCCGATGCTAAATACAGCTATTCTGCCATCCACGTGATTCCGTGATATAAAAGAACGGAATCAGTGGTGTATTGAATATAAAAGGCAGAGGCCGACTGGGTTTAAATCCAGAGGGAAAAAAACAGGCGAATCCATGACCAGCCACCAATCGTGCACCAGAAGTTGTGAGGAAAGTGAAGGCCCTAGTCTCAGGTGGTAACCGTGTCCCCCAAAAGACTATCTCACGTAAGTTGGGGATGTCTGATTCAACAGTTAACACCATAATCAACAAAGACCTGCAATTTGAAAAGCGGCATAAGAGCCGAGTTCACAGGCTGTTGTCTCGTCACATTTCGGAACGTCACACTAATGCAAGAGAGCTGTATGTGTGCTATCTGGCAGTGGACAGATGAAAAAATGTGGTGACTTTAGACGAAGCATGTATGTACCTTAGTGACTGTAACAAACCACACTCAATTTACTACCGCCCTAGAAACAAACCAAAAGGAAACATTGTATAATCCTTTATAAGGCAGTACTCAATAAAACACTTTCCTTTATAACTAACTTCATTTACAGGCTTTATAAGTGCTAAATAATACAATTTAACAGGAAAAAAGATAATCCAGTGCTCAGAAAGTCAGTAATAAGATGGGAATTTACTTCCCACCGCCTGCTGTCTGCCATTCAGAAGTGGGAATATATTTCCCATGGCCCACCTACGGACACAATTTCAGTTCAGTTAGTTCACTTTTTATTTAGCAAAAATATTTCGAACACCTATGTGGGCTATGGGAAGCATATTCCCACATACAATGTGAAATAAATTTATATCTCAGAACTCTTCAATTGGTAAAACGAAGTAAAGAATCTCAGAATAAATGAGAAAAATGCACAATAAACACAGAAAATTCATGTAAATTGTATATAGACTTATAAAATGTTGATTTCTTAGCCTATTTTCACTTCATAAATCTTGTTCACAACAGGCGTTGCACTGACACAATATCGCTATTCAGATGTTTTTCAAAGAAGTTAAGATTCCAGTGACATCAGAATAGTTCCACAGATATTCCCAAGAGTGCAGCACATATCAATACATTGGAAATAAATTCCCAGCGCCCAGAAATGACAAAAAACCGAGATGGGAAAATAATTCCCACCGCCTTATAAAGGGATAAAGAATGCTACGAAAGTTTCTAAGCGGTTTCATGTTCATCGATGGATACTGCTACAACGACAAGTTAACCATTCGCCATGTCGCTAATAATAAGAAGAGGTTTTAACACCCATTACAACAGATATATCCCAGCATTGTATAGAAGGGCGAAAATCAGGTATGGGTACATCAAGATACAGCATTCAGCAGCAACTCTAGTTCGACTAGTCTGATTTTATAGAGAGTGGAGATGGAAACTGAAATCCATGCCATTCTTTTACTGACATTCCGCTGGGGGCACCCATGAACTTTGGACTCCTAAAAAGAGCCCTAGGAAATAGACGTCAACGCACTATCAATGTGGCTTCTGGAATGTCTGTCAGAAGGAGTGGGATAAGATAGGCATGCTAGCTCTGCGAGAAAGTCTGCTGCAATGGAAATTACATTGTCGAACTATAGCTAGAAATGCTGGCTTTTCAATTGAGCATAGTAGTTGTTGGAAAAATGGCTTAATTACCCTTCAAACATCGTCCCTAGAGATTCCGAACGACCTCCTGTAGCTCGGCGAGTGATTTCAACCAGTACTAGCCCAACTACAGCACTGGGTAAACTATCGCACAGTAAACTTAAAGCTTGCTCTGGACAATGAAGACGTAGTTGATAAAGACTCTTTTTAAGGAGACGACCAAAGGCCGCACTACCACATCAGAGGTGGTACTGTATCTCAGCGTCTATGTTAGCATGTATCGAGAGTTGGCTGCCAACGCATATGTGAATGTGTACTGTGACCGTTCACAACGTCACATATAGTATGCCATCATGCCCAGGAGATGAAATATGCCGTTTTCCACGTCATTCTACGGTAAAAACTGTTCAAGCCAGGATTTATCCACCCGCTCCGGGATGCGATTAACAGTATGCCGTCTCGCGCGACCCTGCTTTAGTTGTCGGTAATTAGCAGCGAGGCATTGCAGGAGCGCTGATACTTGAAGTTTTCTCACTCCAACCACGAGCGAGACGGAAAGAGACGCGTGACGTGACAGAGAAACTAGGTCACTAGCAGAGCTCATGGGGTACATCCAACGTGAGAACTAACATTATACCGTATTTCCCTCATTCATTCACCACTGCCAACTCATCGAGTTCAATTGTTTTTCCCCTGATAATGATTATAAATCGCGAAATACTCAACGGAGAGTCACGTGCAAACATTCATTTGAATCAGGGAATTTTACACATAATTATGAGACCGAGAAGTGCTCTACATAATTGAAAAAACAGTAGCTACGCCGTAACAAGGGCGCGTCTAAATGGTTACCAGATGTTGGGTCCCAACCGTGGCAACGGGCTCAAGGATTCCCCTAGCACTCGTCATCGTTCACCGACAGAAACAAAAGGACGCTTTTAAGATTGCTTGAGAATCCACGAAGCTATTTTAATAATATTCACTCAGTGAAAATGGGAATACAGGAGCTACAATTTGATATCCTGTTCGTCACTCTACGTTGCGTATTATCGGAGCGAATTTTGAGAAGGGGTTGTGTTTTCCCCCCACTGCCAGCACCCGGGCATCTCGCCTATATAGTAAGGAGCTGAGGAACGGACACCACCAGTTCATTTTCAGTTCAACGACAATTCGTTACCAGTTCGTCGTGATTTGTGTGTGAGTCCTTTAAGAAGAAATAATTCTGTAATGTGAGCAGTGTAATGCAGTGATTTATTAAAGTCAGTGAATGTATGTGTAAACAACCACAATCTGAGTAAGTTGTTTCCGCGTACAGTGTGTCGCTAACAAATATAGTAGGAACGGTACGAAACCGTGATGATCGCTGTCCGTTTGCTAAAGGGGTCGTTCATTGAACCTCATATATGGCTGAACTAAGATGGCTCAATTAACATAAATAGGCCCGTATTTAACTAAGTGCGTGGAGCGAGTGTACTCGATATGCATGTGAAATATAAGGAAAGTGAATGAACGGCTCATTGTCGGCATAATTAAGGGCAGTGCCACGTTAGATCGATCCCTAACGCAGTAAAGAGCTCGACTTACGTATGACTAAGTGCAATAGAGAATGCCTGAATTATTGTTGTGTAATACGAGAGTGCTAGCACATTAGTGGCCTAACCAGTGACGTTTCTAAGTGAACCAGTGGAGCTTCAGGACCTAGAGTAGCTGTCAATAAGAAGGATAGGTAGATGAGAAGGGAATAGTGTCGGGCTTCAGGTACACAACCGTCATTAGGTTGGGGTGCATGTGTCACTAAGCAGACCCAACCATGTGCTTAATCTGTGATGTGTAATATAAGCTAACGTATTCACATGAGATAACTTCGCCTCATTTACATAAGGAGTCTACAAGTACGTCGGAGTGAACGAGACATCTAGCTGCCTGCCGGAATTTCGCCTGGTGTAGCAGAGATTGTCTGGAACTTCGCAAGAAATCAAGCCGTTATGTTCGTGACTTGCCAGTTGGTCAATAAAGGACTTCACATCTCTGAAGGCATCATGCAGACCGAATAAACACATGGGTGTGCCCTCCTGTAAAGCTGTGTTCGTGGTTTTCCCGAAGGATAAGTACATTTCCAACTATTTGTAGCTTTGAAAGTCGTCTCCTATTGTAAATATGGAGTACATTTGTATGTATATGTAACGTAGATCGCCACTATGCTATTTCAAAGGGGTAATAATAATAATTTCATTTTATTTTGGGTCTTTTATGGAATACCTTCATCATGGTTTGGAACAACAATATTTTACTTCCGTTTTTATAAGGATTTTTGTAATGCATGACGTAATTCTAAGGACCTCAGATTAATTAAGTGTGAAGCGCTGTCGAGTAAAGAGGGATTAAATATTCTGTAAAAATGACTCCAGTTATCTTCTCTATAACAAATATGAGTCATCAAAAATCTCTCAGTAATTGACTTCTTTTTGCACTTCACATCTGGTAGGGGGTCCTCCTATCTAGTAATTAAGACTGATGAAACAACGGATGGAGACATGACATTGGGGTATATATTGTTAAATTATTTAGCTCGCGAGTGCGTGATGTAATTTGGACCCGTGTGGCAGGGGTTCATCATTAAATAGCATTGTATTCGAGGTACCGAGAGGAGGAACGGGGTCTAGGCAGGCTGTAGCCCTAATGTATATTGTGAAGTAAAAATGTAAACTTTCCCCTGGAGTCTGTTATTAAAATGCGCGAAGTGGATACCGTGCTACGAAGATGATGATTACGGCCGGATTTAGAGCCAATATTTAATGTGCTGCCATTGTGGACAAGAAAGAAGTGAGATTATTTGTCGTGAAGCAAGAGTATGAGAGGACCCAGTGGCCCGCTATTTGGAAGTGGGTCGTGGGCGACTCACAACTGGGTGATTTACGAGCCCGTCAAACGGGACGAAGTAAAGTGTTTGCTCCATTGAAAGGGAACAGAATACAAGTATCTGGTTCATTCCTATCGGCACAGCGATTGCGTGCATCAATTTAAATATTACCAACGTCGCATAGATTCCAATGTGCATTAAAGGAAGGATCCATCCAATTTCTTTCCTTAATTATTTACAGCGTGCAGGCAATTCCAGGTTAAATATATCCTGTCTCAGAAGATCCTGAGTTCATTCCAGGTGACAGTGAAAGCTTATACTCATTGTCACCAGCAGCAGATGACTTGCGCCATCTGTGACTCATCGTGTGTGTTTGAAATGTATTTGTTCATGCCCACCTATTACAGGAAGTGCTATGATACTCTGTTTATGATGTTTGGGTATTTGAGTCGCTTTATGATTGCCCACAGGTAGCAACGTTGTGTAGATAATGTCGTGTTATGTGTATTGATAAAAATCCTAATGAAACGAGCGTGTGTATTATATTGCATACTCAGCAATGATTAATTTAGGAAAGTGTTGAGATACGACTTTCAAAGGTTCAAAAATGTTTTCATAGAAACATACGTTTACTTCAGTTCATCCGATCATAGGATATCGTAACTTGATATAATTTGAATATATTAATTCTCGAGAATTATAGCAAGGTATGCACATACTAATTAAATGTGTGCGCAAAGTGACAAGTGTAAGTGTAGAGTGCAAATTATTAAAGAGGAAACGCCTGTTTAAGTCTGAAATAACGTAAATAGTTCGAGAGGGAACGCCTCTTAAGTTTGAAATAATTGAACGTAGAATGAGGTGTAGAGAGAGACTACCGAACATTTAAACGTCAAGATCACCTTAAATACCATATGTAAAGTCTTTTGTGAGACAAATCTATGTGAATAAGATATGTTTCACAAGTATAGTAGTTATATAAGATATAGTTTCTCTTCTCATTAGTAATAAACTAGTGGTCCTCTCATAATTAATATTCCCCTACTATAGAGATTATTAGAAGATTTTCGCCCTATCGGACGGTCCAGTCACACCCGATAATGCTATACCGACTCGGCTAGCGAGTCATTCTAGAAGAGGAGGGTGAGACTTCGATAACTGGGCTGAGTTCGATGCTCACCGGAGGTGCTCCATTCTAATATCATATTTATGAACCACGGTAATTTGTTTATGTACTGAAGCCTTGGAGAGGTACAGTAAATCCACAGAATATCATCTACTGACTGCTGCAACCAAGCGAGAGCTATGGGAAATGATCGTTCAGCTCTCAACTTGCACTCGGAAGATGTGGGATCGACGATTAATAGCAGCCTTTAATTCGGTTTTCCGTAATTTGAATCGCAGAAGACAAATATCGGAGCTGTCGTTAATTGAGGTAGGTGGGAGCACTGAACATGAAGAACAATGACATTTATTGAATTCCATCCCGCAATATAATAAAATAACTTCCTGATGAAACTGATGTATTAGTTACTGTGAAACTCGTTTTTAAATGATCGTTTTTGAAATCTTGTCCGCCTCTGTGGTGTAGTGGTTAGTGTGCCACCCCCGGAGGCCCAGGTTCGATTCCCGGCTCTGCCACGAAATTTGAATGAAAAGTGGTGCGAGGGTCGGAACGGAGTCCACTCAGCCTCGGGAGGTCAACTGAGTACAGTGGGGTTCGATTCCCTCCTCAGCCATCCTCGAAGTCGTTTTTCGTGGTTTCCCACTTCTCCTCCACTCAAATGCCAGGATGGTACCAAACTTAAGGTCACGACTGCTTCCTTCCCTCTTCCTTGTCTATCCCTTCCAATATTACCATCCCTCGACAAGGCCCCTGTTTAGCATCGCAGGTGGGGACACCTGGGCGGGGTGCTGGTCATCCTCCCCCGTTGTCTCCCCGACCCAAAGTCACACGCTCCAGCACACTGCCCTTTGAGGCGGTAAAGGTGGGATCCCTCGCTGAGTCCGAGGTAAAAACCAACCCTGGAAGGTAAACAGATTAAGTAAATGGGCGTAAGTAAGATTTTTGAAATATTAGTAAAACAAACTTAATTTCTGAAGTACTTCTAATTAATTAATTTCCTCTTCTTTCATAAGGGGTCCACTTAGGACTACTCTTATTCATCCGCTAGGCCTTCATCCTTGCCCAACACGTCACATCTTCCAATGTAGCTCGAATGTAGAAAAAACACGGACTTTATTCAGGATCCGTCTCACACCATATCTGTTTTGTAAATCTGTTAGCTCCCGTTCTTTAACGTCCTCAGTCTCCACTCTCCATGAGTAGGATGGTACGGAGTTCCTTGTTTCACTAGAAGGTGAACAGGTGGTTGGTTAATCTTGCCATGTGGCCATAGAAAGTTACTCTCATTTTCCTGGCAAAGTCTAACTATCTGCAAGTAGAGCTCTGAATTGTAGCGTCTCCGGTGTTCTTCATCTTCCGGTACCAGGACTAATATCATTCTGTATGACTTCCAGTTTTTCAATGGAGCCTTTTCTATTTTGTGATAGATACTCTGTGTCTTGCAGAGCTTCCGGGTGGATGACAGCTGTGTAGTATTTCACCTACAGATTGCGCTGCAGGTATCGCTTGTTGTAGATGTTTTCGATTCAGTCGCTAGACTTGTTTCAGCTTGTTAGTTCTCGCCAAGAGGGTTGCTTTCTCTGGCAAGTTGGGTTGAGTCTAGTCGTCGGCGTCGAGGAACTTGAATTTCTTTACTCGTTTGATTTTATCTTATTCTAACGACATCTCTCTATTAGCCTCTTTGATGTTGGTTTAGTACTTGGTTTTGTTCAGTGACACTTGGAATCTCACTTTGTCACCTGTCTTCTCAGACAATTTACCTGGATTGCCGTCGTTTCCAGAGATTCAGCGATCAGTGCTGTGCCATCTGCCTCTCACACCAGCGTGGTCCGGGCCCGGATTTGATTGGACGAAATGTTTTGACTGATGAATCTTATGGGTTTTTACACACTAGAGTGGGTGTGCCCGGACAAGTCAAAACCTCTGTCCGGGCCCAAAGGGCACAATGAAGAGTCAAAACTTCCAATCCGGGCCCAGATCGGAAGGCTATTGTTTCATACATTCACTCTCATGGACGCGTTCACACTAGTGCGGTCCGAGCTGGTTTCGCCCGGAAGTGAATCAGATGTTATTTGCCAGTCTGCGCTCATCAGTGGTTGAGTGCAGTTCGTTCTGCAGTTCTCTTGTTGAGTGTAGTTTAGTAGGGAAGTTGGATGTACGATATGGAGGAAGAAATTGACATTGAGCACTTGATTAGTTTGGTTAGCCAGAGGCCAGTGTTGTGGAACAAAACGGCGAAAGAATACCATAACCGTGTTCTGGTTATGGAAGCATGGCGAGAGGTATGTTCAGAGTTAAACACAGATTTCAGCTGCTTTGATGACAAAGCAAAGAATATCTGCGGTAAGTAAAGCGTGTTAGTTTCAATAGTTTATAAACCATGCCATATGTAATTGACAAAATACCAGGCCCATCCCGTCCATCATAATTATTGAGAAGTGAGGTTATGTTTAGCTCGTTGAGGTGGCGTTGACCTATTCCAAGGTCGTGTGCGAGACTGGCGTAACGGTGAGGAAGCGGAAGGCGCCCTTCGCCAGCGGTGTGAAGCTTCACGGTTTGCACCGTGCGTATACCAATTTATACTGATTTAAAGAAAATGGATAAAGTTTACTCTGTCTAACACATTTAGGACTAACATTATTTAGTCGTACAAAAATGTATTGTGTGTTTGTTAAATAATATCAACAATATGTATATTGTAGCAGCAAAATACGCTACAACAAACAGTCAATAAACTAATACATCACTAGTATTGTTACAACATAGAAATGACTACAACAATGCAAACAAATATCTTAAACAAAAACCAAAATATTTTATTTTAACTTAAAAGTTGTTTGTCACTTCAAACTTTGATTTCTAGATTTTATTAATCTGCCAAGCCAGCGTCCCTCCGTCACGCACGAAGTAGTTCACAAACTGCATCCTAATAGTATTTTCTTTTTTGTTTCTTGGTTGCGGTAAGGCAGGTGAGCTTTCAAGACCAACCACAGAAAGTGTGTCCTCGAACTTGTATCCGTCTCTGACTCGGACGAAATTGTGAAGTGTGCAGCATACCTTTATGCTTGATTCTGCGAAGACCAAGTTAATATTCATGGGGCTATGAAATATGCGCCATTTATTGGTTAAAATCCCGCAGGGACATTCTACGTACCGTCTTGCAATTGTAAGGCGGTAATTCAATACCCGGTTTGTCACACAATGCAGTTTTCTATCAAAAGGGCTCATCAGGTTTTTGCTCAGTGAAAAAGCTTCGTCCCCAATCAGAACAAAAGGCACTAGTGGTTGATCTTCAGCCGTGGCTTTGTTTCTGATATTTCTAAATCACCGCTTTGAATAGCCCTCCAGAAGGTAGTACTTTAAAAAATGGTTGGGTCTACATTTTTGCCATATGAACCTACATCTACACACAAAAATCTGTAGTCACTATCTGCCACTGCCATCAGTACAAGGGAACTGTAATGTTTATAGTTAAAGTACATAGAACCACTGTATTTTGGCTTTCTTAATCGTAGACGCTTACCGTCCACTGCCCCGACACAGTTTGGGAAGTGGGCTTTTTTAGAAAATCCATGAGATACTTCTTGCAACTTTTCTTTAGTTGGTGTAGGAAAGCATTCATCTTTCAGAACAGTACAAATGACGAACTATCGCTGACGTCGTAGATACTCCCATGCGGACGAGGTAGTACAGATCACTGAATGTGTTACCAGAAGCTAGGTGCCCAAAACAAAGGTGTGTGTTGCAATTATCTAAATTATGAAATATTCTGAGGCTGTAACAAATTCTTAAGTTTGCAAGCGCTCGTACACACCTACATAGGAAGCTTTAATTTGCTAGCTTATTTATGAGTCAGGATTCCGAAAAACAAATTTTAAAAATCAATGTTCAACCCAACATGAGTGAGTGAGTGTGCTATCACATATCATTCTTTATATTAGCTAGATAGTTTTTTTTCATAACCCTGCAATATTCTTTTAACGAAAATTGTTCTAAAAGGATGGCGCAGCATTAGAGACCAATGGTTGAAATCTTGCAAACGGATTGAAGACGGTATGAAATCTGGATCTGGTGCAAAGAAAATCAAATCATACCTGTACCAAGAACAGCTTGCCTTTTGGAAGAAGACAACGGAATTGAAAGAGACCTAATCAAGTTTCAGTCCGAATTCATCGGAAGTGGACGTAGGGACCAACCTAACTGAGAGCCAACAAATCCGTTGGTATCACCCTATTCAACCGCTTCCGATGAACATACTATGGTATCTAACCAAGACAGTGAATCTCAGATGGATTATTTGTTCTTATATTTTGGAGTGGTGACAAGTAACAATTATTAAGCAATATAGTTTGTCACTCATTCAAGGCCTACTGTAATATTATAATTATTTTTTGAACAAATATTATTAATGGAAAAGATTAATTGCAAGTTTCCGTGAACAAAAACAATGATTTTGTATTGTTCACTGCACATGTTTTAGCATTTAACTTCCTGGCAACTATGGTTTACAGGATTTTCTCCAAAATATTACCTAACTCCAATATTATTTTTAATCTTATTTGTTCTAACAGGAAGTCATTATTGTCTATTTAGAAGCATGTATGTATGTTGGGTATTCAGCCCAAAGGCTGGTTTGCTCTTCTGCAGCTCGACCAACAGCTGTCATAGATAGCCTAGGTGTCACTGAAGAGGCATACTAGGGAAATGAGGAGTGAGGTAGTTTCCCATTGCTTTCCTCAATGAGCCAGAAGTTGCTATTACATATCAATCTGCCAAGCCCACTGAAATGCATGCACCAACCGACCCTATGAGCGATATTTTCACACCATTCATAACAGGGACTGGCTGCATAAGGAACGGCATTACTAGAATCGCTCATACCTCAGTCACTTTCATATTGTCAAAGTCAAGGGAGAGACTGAGACAGGTCAATTCTAGCCCATACCAGGAGACATAGTGCACTGTAAACACTACATCTCGCCAGCAAAGGCATTTTAGAAGTATAAACAAAAATGTCTGTAAGTATTGCATCAGAGCGCACAATAGACTGGACAGACTATAAACTAAAGTTTTCAACTTTGAACTTACCTCAAAGTGACGATCAGTCCTTCTATAGGAGGAATACTCCTTCTAAACTTTGTATTCTGTTTCAACAGGTGCACCTCAATCTTCTGTAACAGTTCGTCAAACGTTGCTGTGGACATTCTACAGAAGTTAAAGAACTTGTCTTCGTCATCCAGTAGCTACCACTATAACTTTTGAAAAACACCATCAATCGGCCTAGTTACACACACCGCGTGGATCCAAACGTTTCTGTCGCGGGAGTACTTTCTTTTCAAGCACAACATGTAATCATAGCCACGTTTCTTCTATTCATTACCTTAAGATGCTGACACTGTGATCTCGGAACACAGACTGGAACAATTCGTTCAATTTTGGTTTGGAAACACCCGGATCCGGGCTGCTAATTTGAAAGGACCTTCCGGATCAGCCCGGATCGACGTTCCAATCCGGACCCGAACCGTGCTGGCGTGGAAGAGGCCTTACGATGACCAGTTCCGTGCGCCATTCTCTTACGACTTTTTCAAGGACGCAGTTGAATAGGAGTAGGAAAATCCACCACCTTGTCTGACCCTTGTTTTGATATCAGAAGATTCCGAGATGTCACCTCTGAATTTAAGTTTAGAGGGTGTATCAGTCAGTGTCATCCTAGTACCTCGAGAATTTTACAAGGGGATTAATCAGTCCGCGGGGCCGTACGCCTTCTTAAAATCAACCAAGTTGACTACCAACCTTGCTGCTTGCAGTCTTGGAGTAGGCCAGTACTGTTTTGGGATAAAGGATTTCCTCAGCACATGATCGGCTCTTCCCGGAGCCTCCATGATCTTCCCCCAATTGACTGCACAGTTGAATCTTTGTCCTTGTTAGTAAGGCCTTAGACAGGACTTTGTCCGATAGTGGGAGAAGTGAGACCTCTCGGTAGTTCTTTTTGAGAAGGAACTGTATCATACCTGCGGTCCAGTTGACAACATCTCAGTTTTTTCAGATATTCTGAATGATACATATCCCAACAAACAATAATGAAAGTTTACCCAGCTTTTAAAAATATGAAAACATTCTAATCCATCTCCAGATGAATTCCACTGAACGCTATAACCTCTTTGGGCACTTGAACTTTAAGCGCATGTATACACGAGCGTAGCTCCTTTTACGCCTGTAGTAGGCATATTCTTAGACAGAATACTATCCAGAGCTTGCACAACTAATTTCACCAGCCAAGAATGACGTCCCATGCATGTGCACTAGCTTTGATAAAGTACTTCGACTCTGAGCGGAGAGCCTTACATTGGCCGGCACGACTGCAATAGTAAGAGGACGGTCCACACGCCGTTGGATGCCGCGCGCTAGTACCGTGTCACATATGGCCAACTATTCAGATCGTTGATAAATATCTGAATTGGGCAGTTTTAAAGACATTTGGGGTCAAAAAAGACAAAAAATAATTAACTTGAGTTCTTAAAAGATTATGATAGATTCTACAAAGATTCAACATCAAGATTGTATAAGATTATCAAGATTTTCGTAATAGTGCTCGAAGAAAAGAAGTCTTCCAAAGTACCGCACAACGTTATTTTTCGTTACTTTGAAGGCACATATTTCAGTTATCCTTAGGGACAGAAAATTGAATGAGCTTTTATGTTCAAACATATACGATGTGATCGAAAAGTTACGCAAGCCATGGAGGTACTATAAATAATGTTGAAAATGAGCAACATTTCTATATCACACTTGTGCACCCTTCCCATCATGTTCGCAAACACGTCCCGTACCATTTCCGTGAAATGCTGTTCGCAGTGCGTTGAATATTAGGTCTTCCAAGTCCTGAGGATGGGTTATGAACGCTGCTGACTTGAGATACCCACATAAGAAAAGTCTGGGGGAGAGATGTCAACAAACAATTTGCTTTACGTCAGAGAGGTCTTATGGCGACGATCGGGCTAGGAGTCGGAAGGAAGCGGCTGTGGCTTTAATTAAGGTACAGCCCCAGCATTTGCCTGGTGTGAAAATGGGAAACCACGGAAAAGCATCTTCAGGGCTGCCTACAGTGGGGTTCGAACCCACTATCTCCCGAATACTGGATACTGGCCGCACTTAAGCGACTGCAGCTGTCAAGCTCGGTAGGGAGAGAGAGATCAGGAGATCGAGCTGGCCACAATGGATTGGAAATGATTCACCCTCGTAAATATTTCTTAGTAACACGAGCAGTATGGGAGGTTGCACTGTCTTGTTGAAGCCATACCCTTTCCTTTTACTCCTCAGAGTAGCAAAAAATTGCCTTAT
The DNA here is from genome assembly GCF_040414725.1 of Anabrus simplex. Lineage (NCBI taxonomy): Eukaryota > Metazoa > Arthropoda > Insecta > Orthoptera > Tettigoniidae > Anabrus > Anabrus simplex. Next base: position 1,641,516,172 of record NC_090265.1, on the reverse strand, counting down.
CAGTGCAATGTGACGTTAACTGTTGATCGTCGTACCGAACAGCAGAATTAATATTCTCTCTCACATGGCACACCATGCGTCGATCTCTCGGGTATGAAGTAGAAACTCATCATGCAGCACATGAAGATTTCCAGTCGACCATCACGGCCTTGCATTCATGTACCCGCCGAGGTGAAACCAAGCATCGTCTGACCAGCACCAATCGTTCAACTCCTTTCCATGCGACGTCACTTGTTCCATGAACCAATGGCAATATTCAACACGACAGTTGTCATCACCTGGCAATAACTGATGAACAGTTTCCATTTTGTACGGAAACATGTGTAATGTGTAATGCTTTTCTCACAGAAATATGCGCTGTACCGAAAAATACACCATTCGTAATACGTAGACGTTGACGTCCATTAAATGACATTATGATAATAATTTGAGGATATTAGGTCGTGTGAAATTAAATACCAGCTGACGCGTTTCGACCCTGCAACCAGGATCTTCTTCAGAGCAACAACAAAGCAAAATGGCTACGGTCACTCCATAGTAACCAGACTCAAGATAGAGAGACAGTGTTAGAAATATAGTTCATTCCAGGGCCTCCAGAGTCACGGAGAAAGATGTTGACGAGTTAACTATGGAGGGTAGCCATGATCTACTCAGTATATAGCCGTCACCTTTGTTGAAATTATTCGGGCGGTTAGCAATTTCTATCGCCTCACGAATGATTCTGGGAATAAAATGTTTCTCTTTACAAATGACAGAAGTTGCATCAAAAATTATTTCATGGTCATTATGTACGGCATGTTCTGCCACAACAAACTTCTCTGGCTGGCAAAGACGTAAGTGCCTGCGATGTTCTTTAACCATTGTTGCTACATTCCTACATGTTTGGCCGACATAAACCGATCCACAGGAGCAAGGAATCATATATATTCCGGCACAGTTTAAACCAATAGGATCTTTGACAGATCGCAAACAACTGACTATGATGATATTAGGCTTAAAAGTGGTCTTGATATTGTGCTTTCTGAGAATATTGCCAATCCTATCCGTGACAGATGGTACGTATGGCAAGAAGGCCAGACTGAAAGGACGAGAATCATGTGACAAACTGTCTTTTGGCTCCATGGTAAATTTAATGTTTGGAGACTGAACGTGGAGGATGTTTTGCCGTTCTTGGATGTTTTGGTTTTTAAGAAATCAGGTGGAACTTTAGGTCATTCGGTTTACCATGAACCTACCCATACTAATAGATACCTTCATGGGTCCTCTCATCACCATCCTTGCCAAAAGCGTGCTATGCTTAACACACTTATCAGCCGAGCAAGGGAAGTTTGTAAGGAGGATAAATTAAACGGTGAACTTGAGTTCCTAACCAGAACATTTCTGAGCAATGGCTATTCAAGGAAACAGATTGACGAAGTGCTACATCCTAAGCCAAAAGACAGATTGTCACGTGATTCTCGTCCTTTGAGTCTGGCCTTCTTGCCATACGTACCATCTGTCACGAATAGGATTGGCAATATTCTCAGAAAGTACAATATCAAGACCACTTTTAAGCCTAATATCATCATAGGCAGTTGTTTGCGATCTGTCAAAGATCCTATTGGTTTAAACTGTGCCGGAATATATATGATTCCTTGCTCCTGTGGATCGGTTTATGTCGGCCAAACATGTAGGAATGTAGCAACAAGTGTTAAAGAACATCGCAGGCACTTACGTCTTTGCCAGCCAGAGAAGTCTGCTGTGGCAGAACATGCCGTACATAATGACCATGAAATAATTTTTGATGCAACTTCTGTCATTTGTAAAGAGAAACATTTTATTCCCAGAATAATTAGTAAGGCGATAGAAATTGCTAACCGCCCGAATAATTTCAACAAAGGTGACGGCTATATACTGAGTAGATCATGGCTACGCTCCAGAGTTAACTCGTCAACATCTTTCTCCATGACTCTGGAGGCCCTGGAATGAACTATATTTCTAACAGGGTCTCTCTATCTTGAGTCTGGTTACTATGGAGTGACAGTAGCCACTTTGCTTTGTTGTTGCTCTGAAGACGATCCTGGTCGCAGGGTCGAAACGCGTCAGCTGGTATTTAATTTCACACGACCTAATATCCCCAAATTATTAACACACCATTCTGACTACCTGCGCAAAGAATTCTCTTTTGACTCTAGAACATTGTGGTTTGGATATCCGTCAATTAATCCTCGGTGAGAACCGTTGGTTCTGCCACTTCGAAGAGTATTTCGCACGTTCCCAGTTTTCTTGAATTTATCGTAAGGACGTTGATGTTTGATTTATCTGGAGATGCCTTTTCCGGAATGAGCATCTGAAAAACGTTCCTGGGTGGTTGCATAACTGAATCTGTGTATGTATTCTTCCAAAATTAAAATATTTTTCTACAGTGTGTACACCATGCTTCTGTTGTACTCAGTAGTCAATTATCAATGACAACCGCCTACAACAAAAAAAGTAATGTCAACTTTCCCTATGTAAAAAAAAAAAAAAACCGATCATAAACATGTCTTACGTCTCCCGGTCATGGCCACTCATCAAGGATGCTAATTTGAGATGGCCACCAGCCATACATAATACATAGCCTGCATCGTCGCTAAGAAGGTATGGCCAAACTTGCAGGGCATATTGCTCGCACGTAGAAGACGTAAATATGTTGAATGGGTATGGGTCCGAAAACGCTTTATTTCCTCGTTAGAGATCATTTTTCTACGACATTGCATAGCGCATTAATCATGAGAGACACACAGGAACAGAACGTACCGCCACACCACATGAATACCACATGAAACTCTATCTTACATGAAACATTCAAAATGCCATCCGTTAGCATTGATACATGCAACAACTCGCTGTTGCAGGGAGCTAATTTATTATGTTGATTAATGTGTTGTCTTCTTCTTAATCTGCTTACCCTCCAGGGTTGGTTTTTCCCTCGGATTCAGCGAGGGGCCACATCTCTACCGCCTCAAGGGCAGTGTCCCTGAGCATAGACTTTGGGTCGGAGATACAACTGGGGAAGATGACCAGTACCTCGCCCAGGCGGCCTCACCCGCTATGGTGAACAGGGGCCTTGTCGGGGGATGGGGAGATTGAAGGGATAGGCAAGGAAGAGGGAAGGAAGCAGCCGTGGCCTTAAGTTAGGTATCATCCCGGCATTTGCCTGGAGGAGAAGTGGGAAAACACGGAAAACCACTTCGAGGATGGCTGAGGAGGGAATCGAACCTCCTCTACTCAGTTGACCTCCCGAGGCTGAGTGAACCCCGTTCCAGCCCTCGTAGGCCTACCACTTTTCAAATTTCGTGGCAGAGCCGGGAATCGAACCTGGGCCTTTGGGGGTGGCAGCTAATCACATAACCACTACACCGCAGAGGCGGACTAATGTGTTATCATTATCAATAATAATAATAATAATAATAATAATAATAATAATAATAATAATGTAATTAAATATTAGTCGCTTTTTAAGATATCTGATTCTCCATGAAATGAATTTAATTATTTAATGGCAACTTTTGGATTTTTAAGTGTTTGTACGTTGGTTGTTAATTAGGTATAATGTTTTAAGGGATAAGCTTAATATTGTACCTTGTATATCAAGGTTTATTAAAACTGGAATAGAGATTACATTTTTCCCGAATTACAAAGAGCTAATTTATTATGTTGGTTAATCTGTTATCATTATCAAGAATAATACATTTTTAATGAAATATTATTCGGTTTTTAAGATACTGGTTATCCAAAAAAGAATTTAATTCAGTATTTAATGGCAACTTCTGGATTTGTGTGATAGGTATGCTGTTTTAACGGATAAGCTTAAAATTAATATTGTACCCTGTGTATCAAGGTTTATTAAAATTGGAATAGAGATTGCATTTTTCCGGAATTAAAAAGAGATTATGTTAGGTAATGCGTTATCATTATGAAGAATAATCAGTTTTTAATAAATGTTAGTCGATTCTTATGATATCGCATTAACGTTTCCAAGTCAATGGGTCTAAATACAGGCGGTCTAAAAGAGGAAAAGTTTACAATGACGGAAGACTAATTCTGGACGTCAGAGATAAGTGCAAAAACGGCGCCTTGATGCATGTATTAATGCTAACGGAGGGCGTTTTGAACGGTTCATATAAGAATAATTTTCATGTAATATGCTGGTACGTTCTGTTCCTGAGTGGTTTCCATGACTCATGTACTATGTAAAGTTGTAGAGAATGAATTCTACCATGGAAATAAAGCGTTTCCGGACCCGTGTTCAAATAACAGATTTTCTTCTACCACGTGTGAGGAATGTGTCCTGAAAGTTTGGTCATACTTTATTGTTACACTCTGTATACTATATTGAGACATATCTAACATTATCGTTATCTACAATTTTAAACCTGTGTATGGCTACTGGTACATTGCCCGACAGCTGGAAACAAGCTGATATCACACCTATTTTCAAATCTGGCAACAAACATGATATCTCATCATACCGCCCAATATCTATCGTTCCAATACTATCCTCTGTCCTTGAAAGAATAATCCACCGCCGACTCCTCTTCTTCACACAGCCGTACCTCTCTGAAGAACAACACGGATTCACTCCCGGAAAATCATGCCTCACTAACCTCACTGTTCTCAATCACCACATCAATACAGCAATGGAAAATAAATCTCAGTTAGATGTAATCTATATAGATCTGGCCAAGGCATTCGACTCAGTGGATCATGCACTTCTTCATAAGCTCGCCACCAGATTTAATATCCATGGCCCCATCTTGTCATTGATAACAAGTTTCCTCTCCGGCAGAAAACAAAGAATGGTACTCCCTGAATCTGCCTCATCATGGTTAGCTGTGTTATCAGGTGTATCTCAGGGCAGTATTCTGGGACCCCTACTCTTTGTTCTCTATATCGATGACATAATTCATTGCACCCAAAATAGTCAGTGTTCCCTCCTCTTGTACGCTGACGACCTGAAAATCCTAAGAGAAGTAAGTGTCTACGCCTGATGACTGTGATGAATTACAGACTGTTCTCAATTCGTGTGGTGACTGGTTTAAGAAATGGAATCTTTCTCCCAATGTTAAGAAGTACAATACAATCTCCTTTTCATTACTAAAGCAAAGAATGAACACTGCATATACCATCCAGGGAAATACATTGCAATCGGCTTCTCAGGTAAGAGACCTAGGTGTTATAATAGACTGTAAACTAACCTTCTCTGCTCACATTCACTCTATAAAATCCCGTGCTATGCGTACTCTAGGCATTCTTTACAGGTTTACTGAAATTAATGATATTAACGCCTTAAAATTATACTTTGTCTCGTATGTTCTCCCCATTATTGACTTTTGTTACCCTATTTGGTCATCATCTGCTATCACAAACATATCTCAACTAAAAAGTATTATTAACTTTTTCACTTTCATTGTTAAGACTCGCAATCCTGTCTTTAAGAACAAAACTAAATCTGACATTATGAACTATCTGGGTATACTTGACCTGAGAAGCCGTTTACAGTTCTTTCATCTATGTTACCTTCACAAAATAATCAATGGCTACACCAAATGTAATACTCTTCCGGCGTACTTCCCTATACACGTTCCTCCCCGCCCTACACGCAACCGGCGCACTCATCATGTGTCCCATCCGCGCCTAACTTTACAACAACGTTCTATCTTCCACCGTCTCCCTACTCTTGGTAACTCACTACCCGATATTGACATATTCACACCTTTCGCATCCTTCAAACAAAAAATTAGAAGATTCCTCTAAGTCCTCCCCAGGTTTTCACTTTCTTCCGTCCCTCCAATCCTAGACCTTTCTTCTTCCTAATTTCAGTAACCACCCTTGCCAGTTACCGTTGTCATTGTTGTTACATTGTTACTGTTAAAATTGTTAATTTATTGTTGTTACTTAATACTTTTGTTTATACCTTCGTTATCTTTTATACGTATTTAAACTTATTACTATTATTAGTGTAAAATGGCCCTCCATAGGCTGTGTCTAATAATTAATTAAATAAATAAATAAATTATGAAGACTCTTGTTGAACAGAGGAAGCCGATGTTATGCAGAGATGAATGTCTCCAACAACTTTATTTTTCTAAGGTATTACTTCAGCCCGCCTCTATGTCGTAGTGGTTAGCGTGATTAGACGCCACTCCCAAGGGCCCGGGTTCGATTCCCGGCTCTGCCACGAAATTTGAAAAGTGGTTCGAGCGCTGGAACGGGGTCCACTCAGCCTCGGGAGCGCAACTGAGTAGAGGGGTTCAATTCGACCTCAGCCATCCTTGAAGTGGTTTTCCGTAGTTTCCCACTTCTCCTCCAGGCAAATTCCGGGATGGTACCTAACTTAAGGCCACGACCTCTTCCTTGTTTATCCTCTTCAATCTTGCCATCCCTCACAAGGCTCCTGTTCAGCATAGCAGGTGAGACCACCAGTTTTATACCCCTCCGCTCCAGGACACTGCCCTTCAGGCGGTAGAGGTGGGATCCCTCGCTGAGTCCGAAGGAAAGACCAACCCTGGAAGGTAAACAAATTAAGAAAGAAAGAAAGAAAGAAAGAAAGAAAGAAAGAAAGAAAGAAAGAAAGAAAGAAAGGTATTACTTCAAATTAAAAAGAAAATATTCTGTCCGATATCACATTGAATACCGGGCGAGTTGGCCCTGCGCGTAGAGGCGCGCGGCTGTGAGCTTGCATCCGGGAGATAGTAGGTTCGAATCCCACTATCGGCAGCCCTGAAAATGGTTTTCCGTGGTTACCCATTTTCACACCAGGCAAATGCTGAGGCTGTACCTTAATTAAGGCCACGGCCGCTTCCTTCCAACACCTAGGCCTTTCCTATCCCATCGTCGCCATAAGACCTATCTGTGTCGGTGCGACGTAAAGCCCCTAGCAAAAAAAAATCACATTGAATATTCCACACGACAATGTCAAGGACGGACGGATTCCTGGTTGGCAGCTACTGCGTGACGCGAGCCCACAGCTTATGAGTTCCATTATGAACAACAATGTTGGTAGTTTCTTATTTAAATTCCCCAGAGAGTCAACGAAGGTCCCATAATTATTTAATTGCTTAAAATAATGTGACTCGCTGAGCAAGCTCACGAAATTAAGTGGCATGTTATTGTGATCTAATTAGGAGTACAAGCCTGTTAACAGAGGCCACTGATGTAAGAGTTTTCGTAGAAGCAATTGACTTCTCTTTTCACGTCTTCAGGGCTGCCGACATTGGGTTACGAACACACTATCTCTCGAAAGCAAGCTCACAGCCGCGGGCCCGTATCCGCACGGCCAATTCGTCAGGATCCATGGCTAAATGGTTAGCGTGCTGCCCTTTGTTCACAGGGGCCCCGGGTTCGATTCCCGGCAAGGTCGGGATTTTTAACCATTCTTGGTTAATTTTACTTGCACGGAGGCTGGGTGTACGTGTCGTCTTCATCATTTCATCCTCATCACGAAGCGCAGGTCGCCTACAGGAGTCAAATCGAAAGACCAGTACTTGGGGAGCCGTGTATGTCATCGGACACTGCCGGCACTAAATGCCATACGCAATTTCATTTCATTCGGTCGGTGAACAATACAGTGTTTGGATACATTCATACCTGCTAAACATCAGTTTTCTCTGTTCGACAAGTTTTCATTATTCGCAAACACCGAAAAAAGAAAATCCAAATCGATGTGAAGCCTCCACGATCTATTGAGCTATTTAGTTCTTCCGGGTTGAACGGTGTTGTTATTTCGGTAGGTTTGGATGATGATGATACAGCCTCAGAAGGGGACGGAAATAACAATGGCAGTGGAAATAATGTAAATAATGTAGGCCTAAATGTTTTCGATAATAATGACGATAGAACTGTGAACTCGACAAATGACACAGTTTTTTGGTCGCCTCCAAGCCGAAATGTTCAGGTCATCAGACTATCTTGATGTCTGGTTGCAGATTTATCCTCGCAGTCTGCTTGTCTACATTGATCAGCGTACAAATGTAAGGTTAGTCATTCTCAGACGTCTGGAGAAAAGAAATATAGCAGAAGCTGATCACTCCGAAATACTGCTTGTGTTAGGAGTAACATTAGTGATGTGTTACAGTAGAGTTACCAAATTTGTTGACTACCTCGTCTACCTGCGGACGCTTAAGCCTCACTTTCACTTCCCCAAGTCCAGTCAATCAACTCATACAGCGCATAGCTGGATCTGAACAGAGTGTCACTGGTTATACAACACACGACCACTGTTCGTTGGTTCGAACTCCAATGATAGTCAGGTACTTCACACAATCACATGAAGTGAACAACAATCAGCAACAGCTCAACAGTGACCAACAACAGGACGATACTCACAACAGCGAATATTAACATACGTCTAATTATCCTCACACTCGCGATAACTGCTTCAATCTCTGATTCACAGCGGTCCTCAATCCACAGAAGTACACACACCCACTACACTAAGGCAGTGTTCAGTCTTTCGTTCTGTCGCCTCCAGTTACACACTCACCGGTATCTCCGACACTACAACCACAGTTCCTCGTTCAGACCTCGGTGGGACACTGGCTACAGCCAACACTTCTGTCGCCCTCAGCCCAGCCGCCGAACACCAACTCACTGACTCCACCTCGGAGCCCAACTGCCACTCCTAGTCCAACATTTGACTGACTCTCCGTGGCTCGTCTCCATTTTTATAGCTTGCGTACTTTGATCCAGAAATTTAACGATGTCACTGGAGGCAGAACATTCCCCTTGAATCTGAAAGAAACTCACGGGTAAGCCGGCCCCACCCCACAGGCCGGCTGGGAGATTCCAGGCCATCTGAGTCACCAGCCCCTTCCTGGAAATACCCGAAGGAGCTACCACGGGGCTGACACGTAACAATATCCATTTCTTCATTGCTGAAATTATTTATTAGCAACATGGAAGAACAAAAGAGATAAAGGTCGTCAAACGTTCCCGATTTTAAAACCGATATTGTTCCACGCCCTTCGTGACCCTTCCCTTTCTTCTTCTTCTTTTTTTTGCTAGTTGTTTTACGTCGCACCGACACAGATAGGTCTTACGGCGACGATGGGACAGGAAAGGGCTAGGAGTGGGAAGGAAGCGGCCGTGGCCTTAATTAAGGTTCAGCCCCAGCATTTGCCTGGTGTGAAAATGTGAAACCACGTAAAATCACTTTCAGGGCTGTCGACAGTGGGGTTCGAACCTACTATCTCCCGAATACTGGATACTGGCCGCACTTAAGCGACTGCAGCTATCGAGCTCGATTCTTCCCTTTTGTTTGCCGATACCTTCATTCTTCGAAATGTCGGACACTTTCCATTTTTCCTTTGATCAGTGAACGATGCGACGTCATGAACTTAAAACGTTCACTTAACGGTTTCTCGACCTCCTTCTGAACATCACACATTTACTATTTGGAAGTAAGTCACTTTATTGGATGTTTGGCTGCGTTAAGAGAGTCTAACGAACGAGTACCTTGCTTTGTGAAGCACCAGTGTCCTATTCGCAACCATCGTTTTGATATATAAATTTGTATATTGATATTGAGTACCTAACAAAAACGTTCCACCGTGTGCTGCTATGAAATAAAGTTAAATATTCGTGAAACTTCAGTGTACATATTAAAAAAATATAGGATTGGAAATGTAATGTAGCTGATCACGTGATTGTGGAATAACCAGCCCATTACACCTGATAGTCTTCCCCAAATCCTCCCTCGATTCAACGTCTTATAACTAGACTTGCAAAATTTTTGCTAATGTATGTTTTTATTGAGATGGTATCTTAACTAAATGTTGTCTTTTGACGAATCTCGTAAAGTTAAAGCAATGGAACATATGTTTATAATGCAGATTTAGGACTTAGGTGAGCCTTCGTGGCTCCATGTAAGATTTGTGCTGGACAAAGCGCAAGCGGAACATGCTTTTCTTCGGGTACTCCGATTTTCCCTGTCATCTTTCATTCCAGCAACACTCTCCAATATCACCTTATTTCATCTGTCAGTAATTAATCATTTCCCCAGAAGACTGGGACAGGCTTCGGCACGAAGCCGCCATAATTCCTACCCTCGTCACTAGACGGTCGCTTCATTCATTCCATTTCTGACCTGGTAGAATGACTGGAAATAGACAATCAATCAATCACTACTGATCTGGATTTAGGGGAGTCGTCCTGGTAACAGATTCCCCATCTATTGTTTCCCTAGCCTTTTCTTAAATTATTGTAAATAAATTGGAAATTTACTGAACATCTCCCTTGGTAAGTTATTCCAATCCCTAACTCCCCTTCCTATAAACGAATATTTGCCCCAATTTTTCCTCTTGAATTCCAATTTTATCTTCATATTTTGATCTTTCCTACTTTTGAAGACACCACTCAAACGTATTCATCTACTAATGTCATTTCATGTCACCTCTCCACTGACAGCTCGGAACATACCACTTAGTCGAGCAGCTTGTCTCCTTTCTCCCAAGTCTTAATAGCTCAAACTTTACAACATTTTTGTAACGCTATTCTTTTATCAGAAATCAACCAGAACAAATCGAACTACTTTACTTTGGATTTTATCCAGTTCTTGAATGAAATAATCCTGGTGAGGGTTCCATACACTGGAACCGTACTCTAGTTGGGGTCTTACCAGAGACTTGGACATAGGTGTATAAAGCAAAGCAAAGTCACCTCCGTACAGGCCATGAAGGCCCTTGGAGGAGTGAAAGGTAAAGACTTCCACCATTGTTAACTTCGGCACGTGATGGGGTAGAGTGGTTAGCTCTACGCCCGGCCGCCTTTTCCCCCAAGAATTAACCTGGTACTCATTTTTGATGTAAGCTGAGTGAACCTCAGGGCCATATGCACCTCCGGAAGTGGAAATCTCATTTCTTAAATTTTTCGACTTCCTGACGGGGATTCGAACCCACGTCCTTCTGGGCGAACCGGGCACGCCTTTACCGCCTCGGCCAGGTAGCCCCTACATAGGTGTATACCTGTGCAAATTGTATCTTATCTGAAGCGTGCAAGTTTGCGAAGAAAGAGAGGCCGGATGTTTGTGTCGACTTACTACTGTAGTAGAGTCGTAGTGATCGGGTGAGTTCAAGACATACGTAGTTCCTTCCTCGTCAAATGGTCCCACACCCCACCGCTGTTAATTCCATTATCCCAACAAATAATCGAAGAACTTCATTTAAGTATCATCATTGTCGTTGGGAGTAGGCTACCGCCTTGTGATGACTAAAAACTCACCACACTAGTCAAGAAGTGAACAGATACTGTCGAATAATAAGTTCTGAGAAGAGGCTCATATGACAGTGAATTTCAGGATACATCTTCCTTATATGTATTTGCAGTGGGGTTTTCAGGTACATAAAATCAAGTACGTAACGTAAGTCTACTATTTTTTTGAAATAATGCAGGATTTTAATATTTCGAATTGATTGGTTTCAGATAAAAATGATGTTCGGATCGCCTGATGCAGGTCATTATACTGGACGCGCGTAGGCGACCTGCACATCTAGATAAGGCATGATGATGTAGGGAGATGGTGAAACCCAGTGATGGCACATAGCCCTCTCATGTCGAATAACACCAAAGTGTCTGCTGAAGCCTTAACCTATCGGACGAACGAATCACCAACAACCGAGTCATTTGTCCTCACTGCATCGGAATAATAAATCCGCAATCAAAAACGGATTTTTTATACTATGGCAGATACAGTGAGAAATGGTATGGTAGATGCAGCAATATTTCACTGTGCGTTTATAACCGTATGCCCTTAGTGACAGGAATACATCACGTTTGGTCGATCTGACCACTGAGCGTTGTACTTAGTATAAATCGTGTGACTGGCATTCATATACATCTGGGAATTAGCTCTCATTTGTTCTCGCTTTTTATCTAAACAGGCGAGAAGCTCTGACGTTATGCTGTTATGGTAGAGGTGTGTCGCTATGGCGGAGTACTTGCGTGCTTTTACAGTCCACGTGAATTAGCACCGAACATCATGTCCTTTCTGGTTTCAGCCGGTTCGGCTTCTGTTAGTTGTCCGCTACCAGACTGGAGGTCATGTGAATAATCGTCCCAACAGACGTCTGCTGCTGTAAGCCACGGCCAGTGAGGTAATTGCTCAGATATAATCTTAAATGGGAAACCCAAAGATTAGCAAGAAATGTGATGAAAAACAAGATAATCTGTATAAATAAAACTATTTTTTTTCTGTGCATGTCAATCAATCAATGAATCAAGCAAGCAAGCAAGCAGTCAATCAATCAAGCAAGCAAGCAAGCAAGAAAGCAAGCAATCAAGCAAGCAAGAAAGCAAGCAATCAAGCAAGCAATCATCAATGATCCGCATTTAGGATTGTCATCTAGGTGACAGATTCCCTATCAGTTATTTACCCAGCCTTTTATCAAATATTTTCAAAAAACTTGTAAATGTATCGAAGATTTCCCTTCATAAATTATTCCATTCCCTAATTCCTCTTCCTATAAATGAACATTTTTCTCCATTTTATCATTTTGAATTCCAACTTTTCCTTCACATTATCATCTTTCCTACTTTAAAAGCTCCTCTCAGACTTGTTCATCCACTAATGTTATCCCACGTCATCTCTCAATTGACAGCTCGAAACATACCACTTAGTCGAGCATCTCGTCTCCTTACATCTAAGTCTTCGAAACCCAAAGCTTGCAATATTTTCGTAACTCTACTCTTTTATCAGAAATCATACAGAACAAATCATGCTGTTTTCCTTTACATCTTTTCCAATTCACGTATCAAGTAATACTCCTGTGGGTCCCATACAATGGAACCATACTCTAATTGGAGTCATACCAGAGACTAATATGCTCTCTCCTTTACATCATTACTACAATCTCTAAATTCCTCCCTAACCATATGGAGAGATCTCTAATTTTGATTTACAACCTCGTTAATGTGATTATCCCAATGGAGATCTCTCCTTATATTCACACCTATGTACTTACAGTGTCCCCCTTGAGGTGCTACCACCCAATCAACACAGTAATAATTAAAAGTGAGGAAACATACAATCTGACTTTTCATCCCATTTACCACCATATCAGTGTCTGCGGTGCATCTGCGAACAATGTCGAGGTGGTTTTGCAGCCGCTCACATTCCTGTAATTTATTTATTACTCTATACATTATAACATCATCTGTTTAGAGGAGAATTATCAGAACTGGACTAAGACAAAGTGGTGTACTATCACCACTTTTGTTTAATTGTACTCTGGAATGCTTTATGAGAGAATGGTACAAAGAGAATAACAAAAATATAAAAATTGGATACATTAAAGATGAAATTAAATTGCTGAGGATTTGCAGATGATCTGGCACTACTAGCTAACAACCTTAATGAAGCTCGGAATCAAATCACAAGTCTCCAAACTATTGCTGGAAAAATAGGATTAACAATTTCAGTAAAAAAAAAAACTAAAATAATGACAATAGATCCCCTTTTATTAAGCAGTGTCCTGATATGTGGGAAAGAAATAGAAAGTGTAAAAAAATTTAAATACCTTGGAGAAACTATAAAATACAATTTAAATGTAAACGTTTCTTGGACAGAGAGAACGAACAAATATTATCCAGAGCCCAAAAAGTAACCAGAAATTCACACGACAAGAAATGTACATCAATAAATACAAAATTGAAACATTATAAAACCTGAAATAACTTATGGAAGTGAAACATTATTTACACTAAAGCAAAAGAATAGCATAGACAAAATTTTAAAAATAGAAAGAAGAATAGTAAGGACATGCATTAATAAGAAGGACCAAAAAGAAGGAGAATGGTGTATCATCCCAAATGCAGCAGTATATCAGGAAATAGAACCTATAACGGATTTCATAAGAATGAAGAGAATATCATTCTTTGGTCATTTGTTGAGAACACCTCAAGACAGGTTAATACGCAGCATTTTGGAAAACCTTTGGACACAAAAACAACAACCTGTCTGGATACAAGAAATAAAAGAAATCAAGGTAAATAAATTGAAGAATAGTAAAATTAGATTCCTACCGAAATGTGATAAAAGAGAAAGAACTAAAAGGGTATTTTCAGAAGAAGAACGACAACGAAGATCAGATAGAATGAAGAAATACTGGAAGAACAGAAAAGAGAGAACCATAAAACATCATAGAAGGCCGGACAGAAATTGACCACAGTGGTCCAATGCGGCCGTAAAAGCACAATAATAATAATAATAATAATAATAATAATAATAATAATAATAATAATAATAATAATAATTGTACCGGGCGGTACACCTCCACGCCGCTAATTTAAAATGTGCGCCAGTTGAAACTCCTCTGCTGGAGGAAGTCTGAACTTTATCGACGGTATTAATTTTCAAGTTTCTCAGAAGATATCACTACTTGGAAAGTTTGGAGTTTTTGAACTGTGCCACTTTTGATGTATTTTTGTTTTACCGGTAGTAAGAAGTGTGAACTTTCTCTTCTAGAGGACACTACTGAAGAACTACAATAGTGCACCCTAGTGCGAAGAAAAAGAACTGTTCTTTTGGAGAAAATTTAATTTCAAAAGTTTGTTCTTTGTTAAATTTCCTTCTGTCATTGTTTAAGTTGGCAATATTAACCCTTTCTTTCCCTTTGTTTTAAATCCAGCCAATCCCGAATTTCTTTAATTAATTTTCCACCAATAATATGTTTCTTCTTCGTATTGTGTAGGGGTTTTCTCGGTGAACCAATAAAATGATTGTGGGCGGGTGTTTTCCTTCCTGAAACGCCTCGAACTTTCCGCGAGAGTATATAAACTGCTGATTTTAGGGTCTCTGTGCCACTTCAGTACCATCTTTCAGTGTGTAAAGTACATAGCAGGGGGCGGGGAGCGCCTCTTTCTTTGGGGAGCAGTTTTACACCAAGGTAATGGCCTTTTAATATCTTCTTTTCTTGCTAGCTCAGCAGTTTAACTCTCGGGGCGGGTCCGAAGCGTTCCTACCATGTAACCTTTTCCTAAAATGTAACGTCTCTTAACTCTATTCTCTTTAAAGTCACATATTGGGATAGAGAGTGCTTAACCCTCTCGAGCTCCCACTCATATTATTTATTTTGAGGTGAACTTATTTTTCACAACCGATTCTTCCTTAATATAATGTAAATTGTTCTTTTCTGAAGTCACCTCTGTAGTATGGGATTAGCCCTTGCATTAACGGCCTAGTGCCAAGTAGGTTTTAAATAAAGTGTATTAGGAGTGCGGAGAGCTTCCTTTCAAGTTGGTATTTTAGAGGCCACATAATTAACCTTTTCTCACTTAATAGGCCTCAGTAGATTGGGTATTTTACCCCTGTGTTTATGTCCGTTGAGGACAGCTTGAAGGTGGAGTTTGGTGTGGCCTGGGAGAGGCCTAAATTTGAGAGCGGGTCGCTCTTTAGTGTAAATTGTTGTTGTTGTACGCCTCGAGGAGGCTTTACTGTGTATTTGGAGCAAGTGCTCCGGGGCTTGATTGTGGTCTTCTGCCCCTCTGTTAAATCTTGTTTTGAGGTAAAGTTGGGCTAGTTGCCCAAGAATTGCGAGGTCGGGGCTCGAAGCCCAAATCCTGTAAATACTGTAATTGTACTTTTGTTGCCTTGCTACTCTGTACCTGCCATTCGTGTTATTTCTGAATTTTGGAAAGAAAATATAACCTTGTTAAATTTTACATTAACTTTAATTTCTTAGTTTGAGACCTATTCACACCCGCACCTTCTTTCACCTCTACCTACCACGGAAATCTTCGTAACAAGTGGTAGCAGAGCGTGGTTGAATGGGTCTCTATTTAGCCCCTTTTGACGGCTAAACATTGTTTGTTCTGAACTCTAACCATTTTCTCAGTCGCTGGAATTTTTTGAGTGTTTCAAAATTGTTCTGTCATCATGCCCGGCCCTCGCGATGTTCTCCATCTTAACTATTTGCGCAAAGAGGAGTTGATCTATGAGTTAACTATCAGAAATGTGCAATCTGGAGGCACGGTTGCGATAGACACTAACAAGCTTAGAGAGTCCCTTCATTTGCCCATTTCCATCCCCAATTTGGGAGAGAAAGAAACTGACGACTCTCTTTCCACGATCACCGAGAATACTACTGGGCTAGCATCGGTAGTTAGTTTTTTGACGAAAATGATCCTTCTCCTAATCAAATTAAGCGTGTGCAAGCCAGGCTATATCATTTTTCAAATAGAGTTAACGATCTGTTGTCTCTGAAGTTGAATGACGTTCAGAGGAAGGAAGCTAGTACGTTGCTTGAAAGTATTTCTGAATTATCTAGCAAGGTCACTCAATTGTTAACTGGGGAAGTTCCTCCCAAAATTGATCAACCCACCACGATGAATGTAGGTAGCGAGGAAGAGCCTCCTAAGGGAGAAGCCAATAGGATAACCGTTGCCGCTCAAACTATCTCTGCCCCATTGGACAACGAGTCTGAACGCCGTGCATCGTTGAGTAATATACGTTCTGAATTAACTTCCTTGCCATTGAAACCTTTACCTACTATGTCACCCGGGTTTAGCAGCTTGCCTCATCCATTGGCAATGTTGCTCAGAGGTATCTCTAAGTTTTCCGTTAATACCACCAGTGACGTAATTTCATTTTTAAGATTTTTAGTTGAATTTCAGGATCATGCTCTTGTGTTTTCTCTTTCTCCATGTCAAATTTTGCAAATTATCTATCCCTATGCAATAGGTATTCTCTCAGACAAAATAGTTAGAGCCATTGCCGAGCAATCATCGATTGAAGACTTCCACGCCCACTTGCTAGTTAACTTCATCCCGGCCAGGGCAAGGTCCTCCCTTATTCAGAAGAACTATTATCGGGTACAGCGCTTGGATGAAAACTTGGCAGATTTCATCCAAGATATTAAGTTCTATACTAGGGTGTTTGCTCTTCACTTCCCGGAGGATCAGATTGTACAAGCTATTGTGGAAGGAATTTCACCATCCTATAGGTCATATTTGTGTTTCGCGGCGTGCCCGCAAACCTTCTCTGAACTTGAAGCATTGGCCGTCTCAGCGGAAGGAGTTAGATACGCCGACTCCTTGCGTGTCGCGAAAGAACCCCCTCCTTCTTTTAGTAATCTTCGGCCTCCGCCTCGCCGACCAGTCACACCCCGTAAATGTTATGCTTGCGGGTCGCCCAACCATCTGCGCAATAAGTGTCCACTGATCAAGCCGAGTGGGACAAGGAATGGGGCCGGTTCATCACAAGGCTGTTTTAAATGTGGGGCTTTCTCACATATCGCCAAAAATTGCCCAAATTCAAATAGCACCCCCTCCTGCTCAACTTCTGGTGCAAACTCCACCAATGCCAATAATAAAAAATGACTAGTGGCTTCGGCTGAGTCGACTAATCCCTCTTCCCGAGGCTCAGCCCCTGGTAAACAGGTCGTAAATTCAGGGAATGTTCAATCTGCTAATCTATCTTTTGAATGCCCCAAAGAACGTCTTCGGATTGCGGCGGATACCCCCGCACCTGTTCCTTTCCTTAAGATTGAGTTAAATAACGAGCCTATAATAGCTCTATTAGATTCAGGCAGTGTTTGTTCAATTATTTCGGACCAATGGTATTCAAAATTGCAATCTGTTTGTAATTTACCTGACTATGTCTCTTCTCCTGTTCAATATGTTTCGGCTAATTCATCTCCATTGGAAATCCTAGGGGCTGTAAATGTCAAAATTCGTATTTTTAAATTTACATGGAAAATCAAATTGTTTGTGGCTAAGCACTTGTCTTGCCCCATTATATTGGGAGCTGACTTCATTTCTTACACTGGTCTTGTGCTCGATCTCCAGAGTAGGTCGTGCACATTCAAATTTGCGTCCAATTGTAAAATTCCCTTGTTAAAGTGTAATTCTGTATCATGTTCATCTATTTCGCCTACCCAGGATGAGATGTTGTTAGACCTTAGACATCTACCTGAGGAGCAGGCTGATAGTATTCGTAAATTATGTCAGTCATTTCCAGAGGTGTTCTCTGATACTCTTGGTGTTACTGACCTTATTGAATACAAAATTGAGGTCACGGATTCGATTCCTGTCCGTTTTCCACCTTATAGACTATCTCCACCTAAAATGAAGGCTCTGAAAGAAATCATCGATCAGATGTTGAAGGATGGTATTATTAGGCCCTCTAAGTCGGCGTATTCTTCGCCTATTTTTCTAGTCCCGAAACCCCAAGGAGGCTTCAGTCCTGTCATTGATTATAGGGCTCTCAATCGGAAGGTGGTGTTGCAATCTGTGCCCCTTCCCGACCTTCATTCTTGTTTTTCATGGTTTCGTAAGGCCAAGTTCTTTACTATCTTGGACTTGAATCAAGCCTACAATCAAATTCCCCTGGCGGAAGAGTCTAAACATCTTACAGCGTTTGCCACGGACTGGAATTTATACGAATACAACCGCGGGCCTTTCGGGCTCCCCACGGGAGCAGCTGTACTCACTAGGCTGCTAGATAGGGTCTTCTCCGACATCAAATTTGAGTATTTGTATCACTATTTGGATGATGTCGTCGTATTTTCGGAGACCTTTGAAGAACATCTAGATCATCTGCGAGAAGTTCTCAATCACCTTCGTAAGGCTGGGTTAACTGTCAAGTTGTCCAAGGTTGCCTTTGCTAAGCCCTCTATATCATTCCTAGGGCATATTGTGTCACCTGATGGTGTCGCAATCGATCATCCGTGATTTTAAACCTCCCAAGGACATCAAAGGTATCGCCAGGTTCATTGGTATGGTCAATTTCTTCAGGAAGTTTATTCCTAACTTCGCTAATAGAGCGGCGCCCTTGAACCTTCTTCGTAGGAAAGGCATCAAATTCGAGTGGGGACCTTCTCAACAAGCCGCTTTTGAAGATCTTAAATTAGCTCTCTGTAATGCCCCTGTACTTGCTATGCCTGATTTCTCGAAGAAATTCATCGTCCAAACCGACGCGTCGTCGTCAGCAGTAGCTGCAGTTCTTCTTCAAGAGACTGAACTAGGGAGGCGACCCATCGCCTATGCATCTAGGACTCTATCGGCTCAAGAAGCCAAGTACTCCATATATGAGCTCGAAGGTTTGGCAGTCTTATTTGCCTTAGAAAAGTTCCGTCTCTATCTGGAACATGTCAAATTCGACCTGGAGACAGATAATCAAGCCTTAAGCTGGGTCTTAGGTAGGCCGCGTCGTACTGGTCGTATAGCCCGTTGGGCCATCCGTATTTCTGCCTTCCAATTCGATGTCAGGCATATCCGAGGTACCGAAAATGTTGTTGCTGATGGACTCAGCCGTATGTTTTCCAACGAGGTCGAGACCCATAATCCGGTCGATAGTTCGTCACCTCCCGAGTCCATGCTATCTGAGGTTAATGCCATCTTAACAGATGCTCCCATGCTCTTTAGGGATATCGAGAAATACCAACGTGAAGATCCGACGCTGGCTCCGATAATGGAAACCCTTTCTTCTGGGGAACATGTTGTCCCTTATGTTCTGAGGAATGGTGTTTTATGTTGCCCATCGAGGCATGATAAGATTATGAAAGTTGTCGTTCCAGCTGTTCTTGTACCTATGATCTTCAAGTATTATCATGAGACCCCATTAGGAGGGCATCTTGGAATCTTTAAAACTCGTGAAAAGATTCGTGAAAGGTTCATCTGGAAGGGTATGGACGGTGAAATCCGTGAACTAGTAAAAGCTTGTAAATCTTGTTTGCTTAGTAAACCAACCATGTCCACCAAGGTAGGCCTTTTGTCTTCGCATCAAGCGTCGCGCCCCATGGAACGCCTGTATATTGATTATGTAGGACCCTTCCCCCAGTCAAAGGGAAATGCCAACAAGTTCATCTTTGTATGCGTAGATGGTTTCACAAGATTTTCCTGGTTATTTCCGACTAAGCTGGCTACCGCTCAGTCCACCATTACTTGCTTAAATTCTATCTTTGCTTCTTTTGGTCCGTGTCAATATATTGTATCTGATAATGCTAAGGCTTTTACATCTAATCTTTTTCGTAAATTCTGCTTTGACCTGTCCATCTCTCATGTGACTACTTCTACTTATTACCCTCAACCATCTCTGGCTGAACGGGTTAACCGTAATCTCAGGTCCGCGCTTATTGCCTATCATCATGAAGATCATTCCAGGTGGGACACGTCCTTGCATTGGTTAGCTGTTGCTTTGAATTCGGCGGTTCATGAATCTCACAAGTTTACTCCAGCTTCTTTGATGTTCAAGTTCGTTCCCAACGCGCCGCTCTCTAACCTCTGGTCTCTGAGTGACATTCTACCCGAGACAATAGATCCGGACAACATTAAAGATCTTTGGAAGAAAGCTAAAGCTAATCTTAAAGTCTCTCATGAAAAGGTTAGGGAAAGATATGATCGTGGACGGAGACCCACCCCTTTGAAGGTAGGTGACCAAGTAATGGTCAAGAATTTTGTTCCCGCGGGCAAGCTTGCCCCCAGATTCCATGGGCCGTGTGTCATTCTCGATTTCCTTACGCCGGTTACGTTGTTATTAAGCAATCCAGCCACCGAGAGGATATTTAGGGTTCACCTGTCACAGGTGAAACCGGCGTAACTTCTGTGTTAATATGTTTCATATTATTTTGAAAGAAATCGGAAGGTTATATTTTTTTTTGAGTTTTCTCCTTTAAGGCATTCTGCCCCTTCTATAATATTTTGTTTTATAAGTAAGCAGTTTGTAAACCTCCCCCGAGCAGCTGAACTGCCATCCTGTCCTTGATACGGCCATTACCACGCTCCCGTCCCTTGCTCCACTACACACAGTGGCTTGCTTATATAAAATGCCATGGATATCTGCACGCCGCTGGCCCCTCAACCTCTCCACCAAGTCTGTGCCCTCAAAAAAGGTGATGGACCAACAAATTCTGCCGCCTAGCTTTAATGTTTCAGTGCCCCCGCAGCCGCGCGGCGCTGTACCGCTACTGGAACAGAGGAAGGGCCCCCTCTCTTCCAGCGAGGTCGACCAGTGTACGGCGAGCCGGAGCCCTCCTCCCGGCCAAGGCTGATGTGCGGCGCACGGCCTGCTACTTGCCCGCAGCCTGTATATGTTCACCGCGGGCGCGGCGTGCTTCAACACCACTGCTCCCCTCACAGTGCGGGCGAGCGGTATCTCAGGGTACTTGAGGGGCCCGGGCGGCCTCCTCTGAACGCAAGCAGTCTGGCCGTTAAAATCATCAATGTTTGAAGTACATATCCAGCTATATGGACATTCCAGTTCAATTTTACTACCTTTTCTTGGGAATTCAACAGCAATATTTGGTGGACTTTGAAAATTTTCCTCAACTTTAAAAACTAAAGTTTTCCTTCTGAATTCAACTTCTACAAACATAAAGACTTTACTTCACCAGATACAACAAAAATTTTGAAACTGAATCAAACCAAATTAAGAAAATCTTATAAATACTTCTGCAATTAATCTCCATATCAACATCAAAACTTGAACCTTATTTTCAAACAAAAGTTTATGTTCTTCTGTGTTACCCCTTGGAGGAACTTTTGGGGGGGGGGGAGGTCTGTACCGGGCGGTACACCTCCACGCCGCTAATTTAAAATGTGCGCCAGTTGAAACTCCTCTGCTGGAGGAAGTCTGAACTTTATCGACGGTATTAATTTTCAAGTTTCTCAGAAGATGTCACTACTTGGAAAGTTTGGAGTTTTTGAACTGTGCCACTTTTGATGTATTTTTGTTTTACCGGTAGTAAGAAGTGTGAACTTTCTCTTCTAGAGGACACTACTGAAGAACTACAATAGTGCACCCTAGTGCGAAGAAAAAGAACTGTTCTTTTGGAGAAAATTTAATTTCAAAAGTTTGTTCTTTGTTAAATTTCCTTCTGTCATTGTTTAAGTTGGCAATATTAACCCTTTCTTTCCCCTTGTTTTAAATCCAGCCAATCCCGAATTTCTTTAATTAATTTTCCACCAATAATATGTTTCTTCTTCGTATTGTGTAGGGGTTTTCTCGGTGAACCAATAAAATGATTGTGGGCGGGTGTTTTCCTTCCTGAAACGCCTCGAACTTTCCGCGAGAGTATATAAACTGCTGATTTTAGGGTCTATGTGCCACTTCAGTACCATCTTTCAGTGTGTAAAGTACATAGCAGGGGGCGGGGAGCGCCTCTTTCTTTGGGGAGCAGTTTTACACCAAGGTAATGGCCTTTTAATATCTTCTTTTCTTGCTAGCTCAGCAGTTTAACTCTCGGGGCGGGTCCAAAGCGTTCCTACCATGTAACCTTTTCCTAAAATGTAACGTCTCTTAACTCTATTCTCTTTAAAGTCACATATTGGGATAGAGAGTGCTTAACCCTCTCGAGCTCCCACTCATATTATTTATTTTGAGGTGAACTTATTTTTCACAACCGATTCTTCCTTAATATAATGTAAATTGTTCTTTTCTGAAGTCACCTCTGTAGTATGGGATTAGCCCTTGCATTAACGGCCTAGTGCCAAGTAGGTTTTAAATAAAGTGTATTAGGAGTGCGGAGAGCTTCCTTTCAAGTTGGTATTTTAGAGGCCACATAATTAACCTTTTCTCACTTAATAGGCCTCAGTAGATTGGGTATTTTACCCCTGTGTTTATGTCCGTTGAGGACAGCTTGAAGGTGGAGTTTGGTGTGGCCTGGGAGAGGCCTAAATTTGAGAGCGGGTCGCTCTTTAGTGTAAATTGTTGTTGTTGTACGCCTCGAGGAGGCTTTACTGTGTATTTGGAGCAAGTGCTCCGGGGCTTGATTGTGGTCTTCTGCCCCTCTGTTAAATCTTGTTTTGAGGTAAAGTTGGGCTAGTTGCCCAAGAATTGCGAGGTCGGGGCTCGAAGCCCAAATCCTGTAAATACTGTAATTGTACTTTTGTTGCCTTGCTACTCTGTACCTGCCATTCGTGTTATTTCTGAATTTTGGAAAGAAAATATAACCTTGTTAAATTTTACATTAACTTTAATTTCGTAGTTTGAGACCTATTCACACCCGCATCTTCTTTCACCTCTACCTACCACGGAAATCTCCGTAACAATAATAATAATAATAATAACAGCTGAACAGATCCAAATTCTCAAAACGATCATCAGATATTATACACTAAGGTCCAAGCATTATGTGTCTGTCTTTGTGGACTTTAAGAAAGCGTACGACTCCATTGACCGGGAAGTCCTGCTAAACATCTTAAATTAATTTGGAGTTGATTTGAAACTGCTGGCATTAATTAGAGCCACCCTGACCGATACAAAATCAAAGGTGAAGTTCCACGGATGTCTCTCGCATTCCTTTGACATCAAAACAGGAGTCCGACAAGGTGATGGGCTATCCCCGATACTCTTCAACTGTGTTCTTGAAAAGATCATCAGAACCTGGCGGGTGAGATTACAGGAAACCAACTACAGTCCATTGAGAATAGGAACCAAATCCAAGGGGATCGCAACAGACTGCTTAGCATTTGCCGATAATATTGCTGTTCTCTCAAACGACATAGAAACCGCTAGAACTCAAGTTGAAATTTTAAAAGAAATTGCCGAACAAACTGGTTTGCAGATATCGTTTGAGAAAACAGAAGTAATGACTAACATCAAAGAGGCTCCACCAAAACTCCATACAAAATACGGGGACATCACCCGAGTAGACAAATTCAACTACCTGGTTGAGATCATCATGAAAAATGGACTGGACAAAGAAGCACTTCAGGAGCGAGTACGCAAACTGGAAATAGCCTACCAAACATCCCGCACAATCTACAACAAAAAAATGCCTTTCCCAGAATACCAAGATACGCCACTATGAAACAGTTCTGAAGCCAGTAGTTCTATATGCAGCCGAAACCTTGTCTCTAAATGCCAACAAAGGACTCCTTGAAGAACTGGAGAAAAGAGAACGCAAAATTGTCAGAGGAATCTTGGGATCAAAGTACAGAAATGGAATCCATCAAAAGAGATCCAACAAGGAAGTCTACAGCAAAATAGAGAAAATTACCGACACAATCAGAAAAAGACGGGCACGATTTTACGGTCATCTGAAAGGAATGGACAGAAGAAAGTTAACTAAAGAAATCTTTGACTTTTTTGATTCAAACCCCAAAACCACAATTCCCTGGTTTAGAAATACCAAAGAAGACCTGCAAATGCTACATATCTCAGCTGAAGACGCCCTTAACAGAGATCTCTTCCGCAAGAAAATATTGACGAACGGGCTAAACCGAGACGAGCAACCGAATAGAAGACACGGTGCCCCTTGGACAGAAGAGCGTAAGCAGGCCCACTCACAAAGAATGAGGGAAATTTGGGCTCTAGAGAAGGCCAAGTTCAGTGTCAAATGCAACAAGACTTAACGTGGTCCTTGATGGCCCCAGCGAATTATATAATAATAATAATAATAATAATAATAATAATAATAATAATAATAATAATAAAATAATAATAATAATAATAATAATAATAATAATAATAATAATAATAATAATAATAACATCTGAAAAGAAGCCTTATATGTGATTCCAGTTCTTTTCTCATATCATTTATATTCGTAAGAAATCCTGAAGGTCAAATAATACTGCCCTGCGAGACCCCATTCTTTATCGTTACAGGATCACTTACTCTAATTTTCCGAGTTCTATTTCCTAGAAATTTAGCCACCCCCTCAGCCACTCTTTTGTTTAGTTAAATAACCCTTATTTTAGTTAGCGGTATCCCATTGTCTACTCTGTCCGACTCGTACTGGGCTTCGGTTCAGAGAGTCCCGGGTTCGATTCCCGGCCGGGTCGGGGATTTTAACCTTCATTGGTTAATTCCAGTGATCCGGGGGCTGGGTGTTTATGCTGTCCTCAGCATCCCTGTGACTCACACACCACACATAACACTATCCTCCACCACAGTAAAACGCAGTCACCTACACATGGAAGATGCCGCCTACCCTCATCGGAGGGTCTGCCTTACAAGGGCTGCACTCCACTACACATAGCCACACGAAATTAGTATTATTGTCTACTCTATGGAATACTTTGAATAGCTCAATAGCAATACAGTCCTTTTGTCCTGCTGAATATAAAATATCTGATATATCTTACTGGGATCATACAATTTGAGCCTCACTGGAATTATATTTTTGAAACCCAAAACTGCATTCTACCGAACCTGTTAGTAATTTCTCAAACGTGTTTAATATAATCAGAAAGAATTCTTTCCCACAGATTACATACGACATGTGTCAAGCTGACGGCCTGTAATTATCCGCTGTATGTTTATCATCCCTTCCCTTTGTTGTTGTTAGGCTCTGAGAAGAACCGTTTGTACTCATGATCACGGTTGTGATGTATTCTCTATTTGCTGGGATATCCGCAACAAATGCTACTGTCCTCTGAACAACAGCTCTTGCCCTAGTATACCCAGTTGTAGAATATTGCAGCCCTGTATGGTTCAACAGCGCACACACAGGAAAAGTTGATGTCCAG
The DNA here is from genome assembly GCF_040414725.1 of Anabrus simplex. Classification (NCBI taxonomy): domain Eukaryota; kingdom Metazoa; phylum Arthropoda; class Insecta; order Orthoptera; family Tettigoniidae; genus Anabrus; species Anabrus simplex. The sequence goes on along the minus strand of NC_090265.1, from coordinate 1,641,490,744 downwards.
CTGAATGATACCATGTGGACAGTGTCTGGTACACACAAATCCACACCACTTAAATGGCTGCCAGTATTGACTAACATCCATCCTCCTCACCTTCGAAGGCTAACTGCTCTGAAGAGGGAGTGGTTAAAATGTACTGCAAATACACTCTTTTTGCTAGTGGCTTTACGTCGCACCGACACAGATAGGTCTTATGGTGACGATGGGATACAAAAGGTCTAGGAGTTAGAAGGAAGCGGCCGTGGCCTTAATTAAAGTACAGCCTGCTACAGCGTTTGCCTGGTGTGAAAATGGGAAACCACGGAAAGCCATCTTCAGGGCTGACGACAGTGGGGTTCGAACCCACTATCTCCCGGATGCAAGCTCACAGCCGCGTGCCCCTAAACGCACGGCCAATTCGCCCGGTCAAATACACTCTTGCCCATTCATCAGGACTGCAATCCTTAGAAGCAAGGAAGATTAAAACCTCGACATCCATCATGGCAACTAGGAAAGAGGCTGGTTGAATCACAGTACAACATGAATAATGCCTGGAGGGAAGAGTGGGCTGTTTCAAACCATGGCCAGCTAGGGTTGATATGTGACCCCTGTGGAAAACTTGCTGCGTTCAACTCTCCAAGAAGAATCTGGGCTTCGTTGAACAGCGTGCGGACCGGTCTTGGTACATGCAATTTCTGGCTCCACAAGTGGGGAGAATTTTCCAGCCCTCACTGCGACTGCGATTATGCGGCTCAGACAGTCCACCATGTTGTGATGATGTGCCCACTTCGGAGCTTCCAGGGAGTATATGACGAACTTCATGCAGCAAGTGAGGAGACAGGGAACTGGCTAAATTCTCTGGACATTAAACTATAAGTTATATTTCCATCCATTGATCCTTTGTCCGATTGTTGTGATATCTGCCTTAACCCTTTCACTCCCACTGGGACATATATGTCTCGCAAGGTCATCAAGCAATACTACTGGGATTTAATTCAGTTATAATAGCACAGGACCTTGTCCCACTGGTTATGTATAAGTTTGTTAGCTTTATCATTGCCATACATTTGCAACAGATGATAATTGTTCTCAGTTTTATCCATAGAACGGGAGAATGTCGGTACAGGTCACTATTTTCGCGCCAATTCACGGAGGTTACATTATTGTATCCATTGTGTAACACACACAAGTGCTTATAGCGATAATAAATACCACTTTCGTACATCTTACATATTATTATATCATGTTAGTGCAAAGTTATATTAAATTTCTTTACAATGGGACACATATAACCCACGGGTAATTTTCGCTGGTATATATTACTAGCAAATGTACCCGTGTTTCGCTACGGTACTCTACATTGTATACGGATATCGAAGTAAATTAGTGCACATGAAGTGAATAAGATTTTTAAATTGGGTTTGTTTTGGCTTTATCCGAGAATCAGTATTGTGAAATCCACAGACGCTGTTTCCAATGAAAGTGTGATTTGCGGAATTGCGATGATAACGGCAAGTCCACTTGTTTATTGCAATTCACAACGAAGAAGGTAATTTTCATTTAACGGCAGACCCCATTGCCTAGTGCGCGGCCAAAATCGATTTGGGGAGGTTTCATTACAATGGCAGACCCCAATTCCTACTTTCAGATAGATTACAGTTGAGGAAATTTTAATTATATTTGCAAGGACCTTCCTTACTGCCAGTCAAAAGTGAGTTGCGTTCTTATCTTTGTAATGGCAGACGCATTTTCTAATGCCAGTCAGCTTCCTGCCAGTCACACCGAGTTGGTGAGAATCCATTATAATAGCAGGACACTATGCCTATCGTCAGTCACATTTTAGATGGGTCAATTTGTTTATAATGGAAGGCACCCTTGCCTACTGACAAAGAGGATCGGGTAAAATGTTTTGAAAAAAAAAATGCACGCTCCCTAGAGTTCTGCTAGTCGAATCGAGAAGTGCACAAGAGATGGAGGACGATCCCATTCTTACTGCCTGTCAAAGTCGATGTGGAAAGGACTGAAAACAATAGCAGAAGCCCTCCTTCTGACAGTCACTATCGATTTCCAATGTATTTATTACCAATGGCAGGCAAACCCTTTCTAGATTGCTACTAATCGACGTCAATGAAAGAATATAGTCGTCATACGAAAGTATAAGGATGTTAACCATCCTTTACAGAATAACTGCTGCTAAACGGTACATCACATCGAAAAGCGGATTGTACGATAAGACGCACTTTCTGGCCATAATTTGGGGTCATCAGCTACTCCCGTACCAAGTTTCAAATTTCTGAGATTTCTCGTAGTGCCTCATTAATTCACGTCTTTTTTTCATTTTGAAATATTTATATATACATCGCTCCAGCCCGACTTGCTTTTATATATATAGATAGATGACGGATAAGCATGAGCACGTTGAGAAGTGCAGACTTCCACTTCGAGATTCATATTACCCAAACGGTTCATGATATTAAAAAACGGTTTACGCCATCAGACGCCTCATATATCGCTCTACGTGTTTGTTTCTGAACCATTTCCTCGTATCTCCCATATTAAGGGGGTAAATTGAGTTTAAATTTTGAATAGGGTGAAATTTGGGTACATTTTTTAACATTTTACATTACTTTTTGCCTACTTATGTATAAGCTAGAATCATGAAATTTGGTCCACATATCGTGCCAATGCGCGCACCCAACGTGATGATGCTATCATTCTTATAAGTGTGTCAAACAATGAAATACACTTGTAAAAATCATCAAATTTACGAACAATCCAGAAATACGGCCAAATTCAAAGTATAAGGGAGAGAGATATGACAAAATGTCACAGGAGCAAAGTTGTAGATCTCTCCGAATTGAAGCGACATTGTGCCTTCCGTTTTGTGATACGACTTACCGTTTAGCCAAAAAATAGCTCAAAAGGAATGTCTGCACAGTCATTAAAATTGCCTCCATATTTCGATATCTTTGGGGGTAAAAAGTGAAAAATGTGAACATCTTGGAATTTTCCCGTCGGTTAGGGACCAAAAGCTATAATTTCACGAAATGTCAATTGTCTACCTCGTCTGGCAGGTTGTGCCGCCATCTTGATTCGGGGGGACGGGGGATAAAAATTAGGATATTCCCGAAAATTTTTAAGCCCACGAAACCTATAGGTTGTCATTTCGGATATATTATACGACTGCGTTCTTATGCTGAGCCCAAAATTTGAGCCCCCCAGCGTGCCCCCTTCAGGGAATTTTGAGAATTTCCGATTTTTCTAGGGATCCTGGGATCATCAGCTTCTCCCGTACCAAGATTCAAATTTCTGAGATTTTTGGAAGTGCCTCATTAATTCACGTCTTTTTTTATTTTTAAATATTTATATATACATCGCTCCAGCCCGACTTGCTTTTATATATATATATAGATGACGGATAAGCATGAGCAAGTTGAAAAGTGCAGACTTCCACTTCGAATTTCATATAACCTAAACGATTCATGATATTAAGAAACGGTTTGCGCCATCCAACGCCTCAGTTATCGCTCTAAATGTTTGTTTCTGAACCATTTCCTCGTATCTCCCATATTAAGGGGGTAAATTGAGTTTAAATTTTGAATAGGGTGAAATTTTGGTACATTTTTAACATTTTACATTACCTTTTGCCTACTTATGTATAAGCAAGAATCATAAAATTTGGTCCACATATCGTGCCAATGCGCGCACCCAACGTGATGATCCTATTATTCTTATAAGTGTGTCAAACAATGAAATACACTAGTAAAAATCATCAAATTTACGAACAATCCAGAAATACGGCCAAATTTTACGTATAAGGGAGAGAGATACGACAAAATGTCACAGGACCAAAGTTGTAGATCACTCCGAATTGAAGCGACAGTGTGCCATCCGTTTTGTGATACGACTCACCGTTTAGCCAAAAAATAGCTCAAAAGGAATGTCTGCACAGTCATTAAAATTGCCTCCATATTTCGATATCTTTGGGGGTAAAAGTGAAGAATTTGAACATCTTGGAATTTTCCCGTCAGTTAGGGACTAAAAGCTATAATTTCACCAAATTTAAATTGTCTACCTCGTCTGGCAGGTTGTGCCGCCATCTTGATTTGGGGGATGGGGGATAAAAATGAGGAAATTCCCGAAAATTTTTAAGCCCACGAAACCTATAGGTTATCGTTTTGGATATACTATACGACTGTGTTCTTATGCTGAGCCCAAAATTTGAGCCCCCCAGCGTGCCCCCTTCAGGGAATTTTGAGAATTTCCGATTTTTCTAGGAAACCTGGGGTCATCAGTTTCCCCCGTACCAAGTTTCTTATTTCTGAGATTTCTGGAAGTGCCTCATTAATTCACGTCTTTTTTTCATTTTGAAATATTTATATATACATCGCTCCAGTCCGACTTGCTTTTATATATATAGCTAGTCTCAGTGGTATTTTATAACCTGGTTTACGAAGTAGGTGTGATGACTTCAGAACTGGCGTGGGAAGGATGTCTTTTCGAATGATGACCAACTGGCAGAGTTTTGTGGCGCAATGGAGAAGATTCAGTTTCAGTTTTGGACTTCAGCTCTGATGATGATTTTGCGGATGTAAATTACGTGTCTAGTGACAATGATTCGGTAGGTTTGGATGATGATGATACAGCCTCAGAAGCGTACGGACACGACAATTGCAGTGGAAATAATGTAAATAATGTAGGCCTAAATGTTTTCGATAATATTGAGGATGGAACTGTGAACTCGATAAATGACACAGTTTTTTTGGTCGCCTCCAAGCCGAAATCTTCAGGTCATCAGACTATCGTGATGTCTGGTTGCAGATTCTTCCTCGCAGTCTGCTTGTCTACATTGATCAGTGTACAAATGTAAGGTCAGTCATTCTCAGACGTCAGAAGGAAATAAATGTAGCAGACACTGATCACTCCGAAATACTGCTTGTGTTAGGAGTAACATTAGTGATGTGTTACAGTAGAGTTAAGAAATTTGTTGACTATTGGTCAAGTCATGCATTGCTGGGGAATGAGGCTATCAAAGGAGCTATTCCTAGGAATAGATGTCGGTTGTTGCTCTCAAAGTTGTACTTTGCAAATCCTGACAAAGTGGAATCGTCTTCCAAAACCTATTATATCGATGATGTGATTTGTTGTTTGAAGAAGACATTTCACAGAGCTAGGGAAGATAGTCCTTGCCAGAGTATTGATTAGTCTATGACTAAATTCAAGGAACGGTCCAGTCTCAAGCAATTTCTACCTTTGAAACTGGTGAAACGTGAAATGAAAATCTGGGAACGTTGTGATTCAAAAACTGGTTATATATATGATTTGGATGTGTATTCTGGAAAGGAAGAAAGAAGTAGGGAAAAGAGAACTCTTGGAGAACGGGTAGTGCTGAAACTGGTTGAATCAGTGAGAAGGAGCGATGTCACTGTAGCATTCAACAGGTTTTTTACGTTCGTCAGACTTGTAGATAGCATACAGTATGCAGCAGTTGGGACATGCATATCTAAAATAAAAAACATGCCAAAATTTGAGGGAAAGTTAGACAGGAGCCAATGTCAGAATTTAGCTAATGCTTCTAAAACGCTTGCTGCAAGATGGCAGGATTATGAAGAAGTGGTGGAACTTAGCAACTGTCATATCGAAAACAAAGTCAAAGTGCTAAGAAAGAAGAAAGATGGAAGAAGTTCCCTGCTCAGAATCAACAACATTCTACAATGAAATTATGGGAGGTGTAGATCTCTCAGATCGGAAAGTTGGAAGTTACGATAGAAAATCTCAAAAGTGGTCTAGAAAGGTTTTCTTCAAGGTCCTCATGATGGCCGCTGTCAATTCTTGGATTTTGTATCAAGAAACCAAGAATAAAAGGATTCTGTTGCTGGAGTACCTTATTCCCCTTGCAGAACAAATGATGGCTGTTGGCAAAGCAAATGCAACAGTATAAAGGAAGATGACATCTGGGCGACCTACCTCGGCATACAGTTGATGCTGAATGCTGGAGATCACTTGCCAGTGGAAGGCAACACCAGAAGGTGATGCGTGAGGTGCGCAAAAACAGAAGAAAGAAACAAGAACCAAAACTCTCTGTTCATTGTGTAAGCTCCCTCTGTGCAAGTACTGCTTTGCGTGTTATCACACCTGATCTGTTGCAGCCAACCTAACCTACAGAGAAGTGTTCTAAACCTAATATTTTGATGTTATACATCATCATTTAAGTTTGTCTGTTTAGTATTCTGTGTGCCATATTTTGTATTTAATATTCTTATAAATAATGCTATTATAAATAAGGGTTGGCATCTTTCAAAATATATCACTGAGACACATGAGTCCCACACGGAAATACCAGAGGCACACATATGTCCCACTCCCCTCAGAGCCATAACGTATGAGATATGAATTAGATACTGAAATTACATATTAATTAGAAGTTTGTTGACCAGTAAATGCAAAGAAATAACCTAATTTACAAAAAAATACTGGTAGTGAAAGGGTTAAGTGTATATAGTATATATACAGGCTTATTCACCTGAGATGTTACACGGAAATAACTTCCAAACCATTAAAGATATTGGCATCCTGTTTTCATATTCGTAAAAGGTGCCCATGCTATTGTAAAAGAACACGCTACTTATTCTCGTGGGGTGATTAATAACGGAGATATTGATACTAACTCGATTTTCATAAATGGAACGGCAGGAATGTATACAGCTGGCCTAAAAGTTCCACTGCGCACAAGTTCAAATATCTAAGCATTTTCAAAATCGGACAGTTACTTTCTGAGATATCAATAAGGACGCATTTGGGCTTTCGCGTGCCGCATCAGACAGCGTGCGGTCGGCCAAGGACGTATTGGCACGCAAGCTGTTTCCTGGCATTGATTCCAGCCACAGAGCGGATACCAGGCATGTACTGTAAACTATCGCACACATGATGTGATGTACCGTAACAAACCCTGGTATGTAACGTTATTGTATGACTGGCGAACACACAACGGGAAAGGGAAATTAATCGGGCGTTATTCATTTTTTCTAGAAGGAGCTCTTCCGGTGTCCTGTATTATGTTTATTTCTCAATTCATACAGTGGTATGTACTGTACACTCAAACCAGTGACAATCATAGCTTTCTTTATGTTCCTTTGAAGTCAAAGAAATTATTTTATTCCTTGTAAAAACATCACACCTCCCTGTCCTGTCATGAGTTCGCCTGTCATACACACTTAGCAAACCCATCAAATGTGTACGATATGCTTACATTCCTGGTATCCATTCTATGGCTGGAATCACACCCAAGAGCCTGCTTGCGCGTTCAATATGTCCTTGCCCGACTTCACGCTGTCTGATGCGGCATTCAAAACAGCGCATTCTGTTCTTATTGATAAGTCAAAAACGAACTGTCCGATTTTTGAAATACTTACATATTTGAACTTGTACGCAGATGAACTTTTGGACCAGCTGTATGGATTTGTGCCGTTCTATTTAAAAATATGGATTTAGTATTAATATCTTGGTTATTAATCACCCCATGAGAATACGTAGCACATTATTTTATGAATAAGAATGCCGATATCTTTAATGGTTTAGAAGATATTTCCGTGTAATATCTTAGTTGAATAACCCTGTATAGTTCCTCTGTTCCCTCTATATGCCATAGGAAATAAATACTGTAAATAAACCCCTCCTCTTACACTGGGACTATTGTGACTACTCCCCATTCATTTGGTATCACTCCTTCATGCAAACAGTAATAAAATAATAAAATAAGTACGTCAGATGTGGTACTATATCCCAAACCATCGCCTTTAGTAAATCGCCAGAAATCTTATCAATCCCAGCTGCTTTTCTAGCTTACAACTGTTGTATATTTTGTAAATAACTTCACTAACATAGGTAGATTTCAGGACTTCGCCAGCAGTATTTGCAACCTCCTCTACCTGGATATTTTCCTTATATCTCTCTATCGGAGGCTTTGGATTTGACCAAATTGTGGAAAAATGTGTTCCTGGAAAATATATATTTCTTATGCTACACTTACCTTTTTTTTTTTTTTTTTACACTTTTTGATTGCAGAGTGCATTCTCTATCGCAGAAGTAGTGTAAATGATTTGTTTCGTGTGGTGTGTATCTTTTAACAGATGAAGCTTTCAGTGACGTTAAAATTTCGATATCAGTATTATGTTATCACATTACGAATGTCAAAACGACACGGCGGTGAAATTAGAAGATCTTAAATGAAAGATCGCTTTGTTTATTTATATTTTTCTCTGGCCAACAGCGTATCGATAAGAATATTTCAACTAGGTGCATTTTCTTGGTCATTTAAAACAAAATTGATCATTTGACAATTACGAACGATCTTACATCTTCAGGGGAGTGTTATACCCTTATACCTGCATTGTATTATTTTGTCACATACTGCTTTACAGCTAATAAACATGGATATTCCTATACATGGGTAGAATATGTAGCATTTAAGGCTCTTCACAACCTTTTGAAATCATGATAAATGTGTTATTGCTGAATGGAAATTCATTGCAAACTGAAAATAACGCTTTTGGTCCGAAAAATTGGCCACTGCTCACAGAGATATTGTACTATTTAAGAAATGGATACAAAATGCGTATAGTGCTTTACGTCAAAAATCACGATGGCTGATGATTTAGCAAGGAATAAATTGCTGTCTGTTTAATGTTCACCAGTTATATCATAATTTGCGTCCAGCAAGATGGCCGCTAATTTTTTTATTATCATTATTAACAAATACATTGCAAATGGGAAATATCCCGGTAACAGCGGTCTCTTACAGTACTGTAATAGCAAAGTAAAGTTAACATAATTGCCCAACAACAAACAAACAAACAAACAAACAAACAAACAAACAAACAAACAAACAAACAAACAACCGAACAACAAGAGTAGAAGAAGCAAATCCATGGAAAGAAAATATTACAAGAATTATTACTAGTTTAACATTCTAAATCCAGCATCATGCACAGTTTCATACACAACTTAATTATTTCCAATACTTAACACCATGGCTTACAAAACAATAGGTTGAGCTTACTACTAGCTTAAACTACAAGTGATAATAAAGTAAGGTTAAAACATAATTACCCTACAACAACAATTACAACAATAAGAGTACAACTAGCAAATCCATGGAAAGAAAATATTATGAGAATTACTACTAGTTTAATTTTCTAAATCCAGCATCATCATATACAAATTCACACGAAACTTAAGTATTTCCCAGTGCTTAACACTACAGCTTACAGTACTATAGGTTGAACTTACTACTAACTTAGCATTGCAAGTGATAATAAAGTGGGCCGATGACCAAGATGCTAGGCCCTTTTAAAACCCAAGCATCATCATAAAGTAAAGTTAAAAACACTGGTAATTACCCAACAACAACACCAACCTGAGTACAACAAGCAATTCTCTGGAAAGAGAATACCACAAGGAAAAAACTCTTAGTTTCACAATCTAAACCAAGCAGAAAGTCACAAATTTCAGTGTCCGTAATTTACAACTTTTACTTTTCACTTTACATTAGCACTAATGGTCTTCATAGCGGAAGGGAATCTATCAAAGACTGCTTCAGGTAATTCATTCCAATCCCTTATGGTCCTGTTAACGAAGGAAAACTTGCCCACGTCTGTATGCTGGGTTTTGGCGCTAATTTTATGCTTCTGATTCCTAATACTAATCCAGGCAGCCCTTCCCGTATAGCTCTTATAAAGACCACACAGGCGGGCTCTAGTTCTTCTAGATTCAAGACTTTCCCAATTAATAGTATTCCTCCAATTCCCGGTTACGAAACGCATCGCTCTTCTTTGAACATTTTCTAGGGAATTTATTGAACCTACCCTGTACGGATCCCAGCACGCAGATCCTAATTCGAGAATCGGTCCTACCAAACATTTATAAGCTTTATTTTTGGCACCAGAATTAGCTTTCTTGAGATTCCGCATAATAAAATGTAACGATCTCCAGGATTTCTTAACTATATTTTCCACTTGCTCTGACTAGTTTAAGTCTTTTCTAATAATAGCACCTAAGTGCTTACAACTACCAACTTCAACAACAATTTCTCCTCCAATTTTGTAATCCTTCTTTGCTGTCATTTTATTTTTACTGAAACACAGTTTCTTGATTTTTCCGCTGTGGATTTTTATTCGATTTTCACGTGCCCATTTTTCAATCGTATCTAAATCATGCTGAAGCAATAAATCGTCTTCCTCTGCCTTTATCTCCCGATAAATGACGCAATCATCCGCAAAGAGATGCACTTCCTATTTTATCGAATCAGGCATATCATTCATGAAAATTATGAAAAGAATTGGCCCAATAACGCTACCCTGAGCCACACCAGACGTAACACTTATTGGAAAAGATAGAATTCCTCCCATGCACACCCTTTGAGTTATTCCATTGAGGAGTTCTCGTATCCATTTCACAACTCCGATGCCAATGCTCGTACGCGCTAATTTGTTAAGGAGGATGTCATGCGGCACAAGATCGAATGCCTTAGCAAAACCAATTACTATTGCATCAATCCTTGACTCACTGTCGAGCTTATACGATATATCTTGGAATACGGAATAGAGCTGACTTTCGCAGGAGAAACCTTCTCTAAAAACATGCTGCCTCTTAAATATCATTCCAGAAGAGTCCCATTGTATCTTCAAATATATTGCTCCATTTGTCTGGATACGATTGATGTCAAACTTACCGGTCTGTGGTTATTCAAGTCGCTCTTGTCACCCCCTTTGTGAATAGCAACTACAATGGCAGATTTCCAATCTTCTGGAACCTTCGTATTCTTCAGTGGTATATTAAAAATTCTTATTAAATATGGTAAGATCGCTTCACCCCCGAGTTTAAGTGCCTCTCCGGAAATAGAATCTGGCCCACATGATTTACTTCTTCTGAGTTTAGAAAGACCTCTACGCAATAATAAAGTTTTAATTTGGAAATCATTAATGGTTTTCGGGAAATTGTCCCTGAATAACTGTGCCACCGGATTAAAAACCTTTCCGTAGTGCTTATTTAATGCTTCCGCTTTATCTATATCTGTTGTCGCCAATAAATCGCTTCCTATACAAAGAGAAGGAACTGACTTGTTCTCTCCCTTCGATCTTCGTCTATACTTAAGAAAAGGGTTCAAGGAATTCCGATTTTCATTTAGGATAATGTCAAGATATTTCTCTTCAGCCATTTTCTTTTCTGTTAGAAAAAGCTTCACCAAACATCTATACTCCGCTTTGCACGCATCGTTATTATTTCTTTTGTTGAACGCTCTCCTAGTGTTAGGTTTAAGCTTCCTAATATTCGCGGTGTAGTACGGTGGATCTGAATTTTCCCTGGTATTTAAAATGGTTTTGAAGTTCTCCCTAATATCGTCCATCCCCTTGCCCTCCTTGAACCAATTAGTATAGCACAACCTCAGATAGTTTTGAAAACCTACGGAGTCTCCCCTCGCATAGCACCAAATAGTCTTAGAAATTCTCACATGCCTCCTTTTACAAGTTTCCTATGAGTGATCGAGTACCACTGCACTGTGGTCACTAATCCCCTGAATTACGTCACAAGATATAAATATGCCATCCGGTCTGACTAGAAAAACATCTAAGAGTGCTCGTTTACGAGTGTTCTTTGTAACGACTAGGGATAAGCCATTATTCCACACTAATAAGTAAACTGCTTTCTGTGATAGGCCCCCCGTAATTGACCCAACCCTGTTTTCGGACGGTAGATTTAGATCTCCTGCAATCATAGTTCTTTCCCGGAGCTTATATTTGCACATGCCAATTCGGAAAGATGAGTGATCGTTTAGCGTAGTGCGCCGTATCCTGACGGCTCATTTGGCATAGTTAATTAACGTGGACTGCAGTCTATGGTATATGAGTAGTGAGCTAGAGCTGGGACCGGAAGTAAAGGAGACGGCCAGTCGTGAGATACTAGCCAGTGAATTTCCACCGACCGTGAGAAGCTACAAATTTTAAAGCAAGCCAGCATCGAACGCACGTGTAAGAGAGTGTTGCACCGCTAGTTGAGTTGAGCCAATGAGAAATGAGAAATTAGGGGTGTGGCTGATCTGAATATTGGGAAGAACGAAATGATGAATCCAGAATGACCAACTTTATTCTGAGGGTGCTGTGTTCATTGTGAGATGGCGATTAAATCTGTTACTTTTAGCTATTCCACAGGCCTGAGTATTATAAATATTTGGGAGAAATTTTTGAAAATCAAATGAGTCAATATTTGGTATATATGAGTTTGTTCAATTATTATTTCAGTGAAATATTGAGACGTTAAGCAAGGCAATAACTCTGACTGGTTGATTGTTTAAATGCCCGGGGACTCCCCTAGTGCTAACGACGGCTGGAAACATATTTAAACTCACCACTCGGTGGAGCGTCCTCCTTTTGCTACTTGTCTGTGCTGTGAGAAGTGTACGCGACACGCGGAGCAGCTGCCACGTGGGCAGAGTTTTGCTTTGTCTCGTCACACAGACCAATATCGGTTTATGTGTATTAGCGAACAGCATGTTATCTAAAACAAATACTTTTAATTGCCAAATGCGGGATGGCAATATTTCTTGCATTAACTGTGCAAACTAAACTATTTCGCCGCATACTGGTAATATAGCGAAGGACGCTTATGTATATTACCGTCGGTCGGGTCACGAACGCGAAATAAACTGTTCGTGTACGTTTCATATCCGTTGTGCCGCTATTATGGACAAGCATTGAATCCGAGATACTCACCTCATAAAGTGAATAATGTGCTTACATTAATTTATGCACATAGGCTTCATAAGTTACAGCCTGTATTATTCAATGCTGTGCACCGAACACGTGTAGCGGTGAAGAAAAACTAGCTGTATATATATATTACAGTTCTACAGCAACGTGTTTCAAGAGGATGGCATCCGCCGGAGAAGAAAGAAGAATTAATAAACGTGTGCAAAGTGTGTTAGCCATGGAGTAAGGAGCAATGGGAGCGATCATGTGAATTGCTAAAGACGTCATGGGAGCTGCAAAGTTAAGTGGCATGTGGTTGTTATGAAGGTATGATTTATGAAATACGTTAAATGCTAGTGAGGATTAGGTTAGGGATTTTTAATATACATTTCAGCCAAGTGGCATTATTTCACTTTGCATTTTTCTAATTGTAAATATAGACAGGGCTGGGATGCATGCTATCTTTATTTTCTTATTGTTATATAGCTAGATAGTTGGGGAACTGAGGGAATTTGTAGGTTATTTTGTATTTTTTTGTGTGTATTTGTGCATGATATGTATTTTATTCCAGTGTTATTCCTGTGTTTTCTTTAATGAAAAGGTCAGATAGCCGCAATCGTCAACATTAAGAGTAATACACTCGCAGCGTCGAGCTTAAATTTATTTGAATTTCACAGAAGTTAGATTCAGATAGGCTGCTTGGTTTGAATTAAATTTCAGGAGCTGAAAGATGTATGGAAGTTGCATGTATGTCGTTGAACTTAAGTAGGATCTTTGAAATAGATTGGAGACTGTTTTGGGAAAAAGTCAAGCAGGGAATCGAATCGTGAATTGTTATTGAAGGGCTGATAATAGTGCATGTTAAATGAGAATTAAATGTATGCTGATTTATCAGTGAAATCAAGGGCGCGTGTAGAGTGCACGTTTGACAATGTTGTGTTGAATATTGGAGGCTAGAATCGGCCCAGTATTTATAAATGGAGAGTTATTATTGAGGTGCAGAAGAAGCCATGAATGAATTGTCAGGCCAAGAAATTACTCTGTGTATTGACAAGAATGTTAACCTGTCTGCAGTGTGTGTATTAATGCGAGCCCACGAGAGTAGTTGTTGATAAACGAGTTCGCCATCAAAGTCAAGTAATCAGCTCAGAGAAATATTAGCCCAGCTGTGAAGTGAAAAGTAGCTTCCGTGCGAGAGCAATTTCCAAACAGTAACCAAGTCTAGAGAGCAGTTTTGTTTCTTAATATTTACAGCTGATCGCCAAGCAGGTAGCATGGAGAGGAAAAATGACGGTGGGCGTTGGCCTACGCTCAAATGCAGCGTGATGAAACTGGACTGTTGCCCGTTGTTTTCTCAGTGTATATTGTAGTATTTTGACTTGTTTTATTTTCAGGATTGTGTACTTGAGCAGTATGTTATAATTTCTGATATCTTGTTTTTAAATGGGGAGATAGCCCGTAAGCTGATTTGATGATTGGAGGTTACTCTAGTTCTGTCTAGATCTCTCTGGTGAACCGGAATTCACATGTAGAGTCAGTATAGTTGTAAGCTATATTTTACCTGTTCCAGTGTAAATAACTTGTTTATTATCACGTAAGAGCGGTTTTATATACAGTATTGCACCGCTCCCGCGTCCAGGTGGGGATACATGAGTTCCAGACTAGCTCTTAATAACGATTCCATCTACCTAATATTGCTGGGTTGTGAGTTCCGCGTGAGAAAGTACACCGATAGCCTATGGTAAATCCCAACCTACGTACAGTAGAAGGACGTCTCCAACACGCTATCAGTCGGATACCATACTTGCATGTTGCCGAAATTTTATCTCAAAATCCAGGTTATTATGGCTTCTCAAGAAATTCGTGCATGTCATCATCAAAATCGCAATCAGAAATAGTCATTATAGGCTTATATCTAGCTCTTATTCTAAGTAGGCATTAAAAGAATTTTTAATATTTTCACTACTCAGCTTTTATTAACAAATCAGTCTAAGTATGATTTGAAAATCACGTAGAGTTTCGTGAGAAATTATCTTATACAATGTAGCTGGTTTCATACGCAATCAGCATCTCTGAGTGTCGTAGTTATGTTGCATTGAAAGGAAACAGGTTTGGAAAACCTTTACCAAATAAATGAAATCAGGCCTCATTCATCGATACGCTAATCCTGGCCTGTCGAAAAATTATATTGTAATTAAATAATATCCGTGAAAATTAAATGAAAAGGAAAAATTAAATTATATATAATTAAGTGAAAAATTATTCAATATAGCTGTAATAATCAGATGCATCCAATTGGTTTAAGTAAAACAAAACTATACTCCCTACTATATAGAATATTTCAAATTGGGGTTTCAATTAAGAATGTGGAAAACGCAATGAAGGTGGCCAATAATTAATCAATTAATTAATTAAGATCTGGAATCTTTCCTTATTGAGCTGGATTGTTCCTCAAAATTACCAAAATTCAATCATTTGAACCTAAATTCACATGTAACTAAAGAAATGCATATCACTTGGCTGAAAACTTCATATCAATGTCCATGCACAGTAGGAAAATCGTGTGAGAAAATAATGTTTGTTCTTAAGGATTTCCACTAGTTTAAGTTTCAAGTTTTCATAATGTTTCATATTTCATATTAACTGATCTCCATATAAGCAAACTCAAGTCCACTTTAAGTCGTAAGTAATCTCAAATTAATTCTATCATAAGGCTTATGTGGCTAAAATCATTCAATTATTATTTTAACTCATGGTTGAAATTCAATTAAAGTGCGTATATGGCTTAATATAGCATTGCCAAGTGTATTTAACTAACTCTCCAACAAATAATACCATAGGTGGAAAAATTGACACATTAGAAGACTCTATCTTCATCTAAAATCCACAATTATCGCGTAGCATTCATATTAGTGCGTATCAAAGCACTCGTTTCATCAAATACGCAGCATATGTGCCATAACCTACACATATAAAACCATTATCATTACTGTCATAGTATCAAAGAACAGCACATCACAACATTAAACTGTGCTACTATATTTTGTCGTAAACATTCCCTAAATACGATCTCTACGCTTGTTATTTTGTTAAAGCCATCACGCATGTATATTAACCTCCACTTAATACTCTAACACTTCACTGACAACGATTTAAAAAAAATATCAATCACTTCTCTAACACCATATTGATAAACTTGCGAACGGCATTCACTGGTATTTTACACCTATATATGGGATTAACGGTAACTTCAGATGAATACCTACTTCCTTGTAACTACACTTGTATATTAACTACGCACACACAATGTCATAATGCACATCACATATTAGCCAAAAGAATAAAGGTTTCTACTTACGAAACGACTCATAGGGGACTTAACTTTGCTTATTGGGTAGTGATTTCCATCTCGCTGTTGTTCGTCGGGAATGCTAGGCCTCGCTCCATGGTTTGGCTTAGGTAATCGGGTCCATCTCGTTCTCTCAGCTGATTACCACCCTCCTGGGTCATCAATCTCGTGAAGCGCCACCATAGCCGGAGTAGTCTCTGCCTCAGCCTCTTAGAACATCATAGTGGTCTTCATTACGTCAAAGACAGAATAACACAAGGCATTAGTTGATTTATACATGCTATAATCTGTTTCGTAGTGCTAATGAGAAAAGAATATATGTATTCTGGTCCGTCTAATTTGCTTATAACAGCTTTAAATGTCCTCTTATTTTCAACTGCCTTGCTCGCCGAATAGATGTAAATTTTATGTGCTTTTGGAATTGCACTTAATATCCCGTTGAATTCTGCTCTCTTCACGTTGTGCAGTATCGGGCAAAATATAAGGTTTCCGAGCCCAATCGTGACGTAGTACAGAACCAACTTGACGTTTTCTTATAGCTGGTCTATAATTTTCACGTATATATGTCAACCTACAGCTGACGTTAAGCGGGCTATCGCGGATTTAATCTCTTCTTCAATGATTGATTATAGAATCTGATAAGTAGTTCGTTTCTTTACACGACTCCGTCCTTTCTTCGATGCAGTGCTGGGTTGAGATTTTGTTCTAATGGAAGTCTTTTTTCAATAATCAGTTTAAATAATCCGCTCTCGTCATTCTTTCGCACCGCCTTCTAAGAGTGGTTCTTTCCGTGATTGCCGGTTGAAATTATTATCTTTTCGGCTCGTACCGCTGTTAATTGCTTTTATATTGACCCATTAATAGCTGTAACGCCATTTTTGTTCCTAATACTGCAACTATAGAACGGTGAAATGGCACAGTATAGTGTAATTGAACGTCACTAGTATTCAATCGCATTAAACCACTCGTACTCGCCCTTAACGGGTGCAATTCTTCCAATCTCATGACTCCGTAAACTGAGTTTGTTCTGCGTCGTAACTCCATATAAACATTCGTCAAACCTCCATCATTCCTGTCTTTATACTTAGAGATAAGTTTGAACTTCGGCTTTATTTCTATCCACGAAAACCTAACCCACTCTCTACCCATACGAGCTCAGTCGGATGTTTTAGACAGGAAGTGGAGGCATCGTCCTACATGGTCCTTTCCCCTATGGTACGGTACAGTAGGTATAACTTGTTTGTGATTTTTATTAACATTTTTTCGGTGGTTTTGAGATGAATATGTCTTATGGCTGGAGACTATTCAAAAATTTGTGTATTACGTACTATATTTTGCTGTAGGTACACAAAAGTCAGAAGTATATCGAGTCCAATTTCTGTTTCTGTCGGTACGTTTGTTTGTTACGACGTCAGGGCAAAATGGCTTAACATAATTCTATAACAGTCGGATTCAAGGTTCAAAACTAGCCGAATTGTACACATAGCTGTATACAGTGGTGCAATATTTATAAAAGAACCCAAACCCACCATGATGATACAGCTCTGTTTGCCCCTGGATTACCAAGTAACCGCTTCTCAACTCGAAGACTTGAAGATTACGAACTGACGAGCGGTCCGCGTGGCGAGTCATTTTGGCTTTCTAGACCGGAGGTGCCAACTCATTATCAGATAGCTGCACAGTTATTCCCGCACAAGCTGAATAGATCTCAAACCAGCCTTTCGATGCTGCTAAATATCCCTGACGTGATAATTACAATACCACGGGCCGGCTGAGTGGCTCAGACGATTGAGGCGCTGGCCTTATGACCCCAGTTCGGCAGGGTCGATCCTGGCTCAGTCCGCTGGTATATGAAGTCGTTCAAATACGCCAGCCTCGTGTCGGTAGATTTACTAGCACTTAAGAACTCTTGTGGGACTAAATTCCGACGCCTCGGCGTCTCCGAAAACCCTGAAAGTAGTTAGCGGGACGTAAAGCCAATAATATTCTTATTTACAATACCACGGTCTGCTCCTTTGATTAGATCATGTGTATCAGAAGGACAAAGAATATCACACAAAGTGTATTGTTGCAGTATATAACTTTGTAAATATATTGCATTTAGAAACATTACGCAATTTTGATCAATTATTTATTGCTGTTTGTAAAGATGATTCTTTAGAAGTTTAAAAGAGCCCCGTAGGTCTGTAGGTCGTCGGACACGATTGTGACCATCTTCGTGTACAGAACAGAATGTGATTAATCACTAAATATGAACATATGCTTGTTTGCTAACTCAGCATATCTCTTTCAATACCACGCCGGTCTTACACGTCGATATTGTGAGGTCAGCGGAACATTTCTCGAATAGGGGCAGGTATAGTGCGGGCATTACAGGGAGATACAGTTGTTCAAATTTGCGCTGATTTTACTTAGGATTCGTGATGGCATTCAGAATAATACGGTTTGAAGCTGTGTCCAGTATACGAGAATCTTTGAGTTAATGTAAACTTATTGCTACGTGCCAGCACTGTCGTAACCTTTTTCGTTACTTCTTGGAAGGGACTAGTGAGTCAGCCGATCGGGGTACTCCCAGCCCGCCTGGAGGCCGTGTATTGTTCTCGTGGGCTGGTTTACCTGTTATTTCTTGGAGATTTAACGGGAATGATCCCCTCCAGCCACCTCGCGAATATTCTGGTTCACATCACCTGAGCTATAAAAGGGGAGGCTAGGCGCGGACAGTCAGTCAGTGTTGGTGCTGGACTCGGAGTCAGAGTTGGGCTCAGTGGTGGAGTTATATCTAGAGTTGGTGTTGGACTCGGGGCGTTGTTGGACTCCGTAGTGGAGTCAATGTGAGACTCAGTGTGTTGCGGTTCGGTGGCTGGACTGAGGGCGACAGTGGTGTTGGTTGTCGCTAATGTCCCACCGAGGTCTGAACGAAGAGCTGTTGTGGTTGCTGGTATCTTAGTGTCCAGGGAGTGGCTGGACTGAAGACATGTGGAACGGAAGACTGTGTACAACCTGAGAGTACTGTTCGTTTGTGTATTTCCGAGGACTGAGGATCGCCGTGAGTTAGCGAGGAAAGCCGCCATCACGAGTGTGAGAATAAATGGACCTGTTTTAATATTCACTGTTGTATCGTCCGGTTGTTAAATACTGTTGAGCTCCTGCTGTTTAGGTGTTCACTGCATGTGACTGTGTTATTACTGGACTGTCTCTGGACTCCAACGAAGGACTAGTCATCGTTTGTTGTGTAGCCCGTAGACCTGTGCTGACATCCAGCGGTCGACACACATCTGCTGTATGAGGCGAGTGGACGTGGGAAAGTAAAAATAAGGATTAGACGTCCCCAGATAATAGCAACGGTCCAGATAGCCTGCTGTGCCATAAGAAAGAGAGACTTGTAAATAAAAAGCAAATAGTAAATGTGGCTATTCTTGGTTGATTATAATTGTGTTTGTGCATTTATTGACCATCCTGAAATAAACTGGATTAATAAAACAG
Organism: Anabrus simplex; assembly: GCF_040414725.1. Taxonomy (NCBI): domain Eukaryota; kingdom Metazoa; phylum Arthropoda; class Insecta; order Orthoptera; family Tettigoniidae; genus Anabrus; species Anabrus simplex. The sequence goes on along the minus strand of NC_090265.1, from coordinate 1,641,471,193 downwards.
ACCCTGTTTTATGCGTAACAATATCAACTTAACTTTTCCCATGCTAGGCCCTTAGTTTGCTGTGGTATAGCTAGTTCTTTAAGTACTGTAAATAAAATTGAAGAGCCTGTCCGTCTGGTGGTTATATTGGCCCGAAATAAGCATTTTAGCGTATTAGGTAGTTCTATGATGGCTAATACCGATGCCCAATTTATTGTTTGCGTCTTTGTTTGTTACATAGTGCTACCATACTAGGGCCTAGCGTGGATCACAGGTTCGAATCCTCTTGAGCACCTTCATAATCCAAGGTTCTTCTTTACTGGAACAAGTCTAATGACGTTGAATTAAATTACGTCATTCAATAACCCAAGTTTCGAAAGTTGAACACAGTTCCCGCGTTTGAATTTTTGGCAATATACTTGTCACGCTCGTTAAATTTTCAAACACTTTCAGTACTTTTACTTTCTCTTTAACTTGGAATTAGTTTTTTGTACAGCACATTGCAAAATGTACATTAGCACTACAGTATAAAGATAAGGCCAAGACACCAGCGGACTGTGTGTCTGCCTTCAATACTTCACGTCAAGTCATTCCTTCCTCAACATGGCGGTCCCTTATATAATTTCACCCCTACACGAACAATAAACGGCGAACAGTCTCCACCACTTTTTGCATATCAGTGGTTCTATGAGTTGTGTAACATCGGCGTTGCTGTCAAATGTGTGACTCAGACTTTAAAGTAATTCGGTTCTGTGCGTGAAACAAATCGATCGGCGGTTTATCTGAAATTTAATATCAAAACGATGCCTTTTCGGGGATCCCCCGTCCGGAGTCTGCGTTCTTAGTAGCGTGGGTACGCTACTGGTGTTTATATAATCTTCTGGTGGTGTAATTTTCCACACGTCGAAATTTTATAAATAATTAGAATTTTGGCAGAGGTCTACCATAAAAACATATGACTTGCCGAGGTTTCCCTTACTAATTAATATGCTTATCTAGAAATCTTACAATACACATCAAGCTTGCACGTTGGCATTACCGTATTTCGGCCATTTTTAGTGGGCGGAGTTATTACTATATATTTTCCTTCCTTGTCATTTTTCATAGCTCGCTCTCTTTCTGGGGATTTCTGCAGCTGTGACGGACTCGTGTTTGCACCACCAAGTCTGAAGTGTTGTGCAATCTCATGCAACTTGGCGTTAACATGGACAAAGGAGCTTGACAAAACTTTCCACTACATAAACCAATTTATAATTAATTATGTGTATGACTGATACGGTCACAATAGACATGAGGAAATAATTGATATGATTTGCATGGAATTTCGTATTTATTTTCCAGTCAGTCCATGTCAAAACGTAGATAACATTCTGTCTTGTTAGACAAAACGTGCAGAGGTTTAGAGATAGGTTGAATTATTAATATCGACCAAATGAAGAAAGAAACATTTGAGTCAGTAGGACCATAAAAATACATGATATAAAGCCCTGGGGCGAACTGTTTTCAAGATATGGAACCCGCCTTCATGTATCAACAGCGTCGTGTGCCATTCCCAGCCACTCTAGTCGGTACAATGGTCGAACTTGGCAGTCACACTTTAACTATGGAGTATAACACAGCTCGTCATTGGGGCACTGTGTTCTATTAAAGAGAATTCTTACTAGTGTTTTGCGTTTATTCTTATTGAATCCTGGCTTTTGCCGTGTTGTGGTGTTTAACTGATTTTCGGCGTACACACAGGGCTCCGGGTTGAAATCTTCTGGTTTGTTTCATTCTAGTGCCATTGTATAAAATCATCTAACATTGGCAGAAGGTTGCACGATAGGCGTTGCCAAGTAGCACATGTTATTACCTTGAATTCTGAACACCTTTCCAATCCAATTTACACATCTGCAGTTGCCGGTCGTCGTCTGCTTTGCCATGACCAAGTCCCAGAGACAGATGCTGAAGATTGTAGACGTTGACTTGAGGTCGAGCAGCTTCTTACAGAGCCAACTGTACGCCGCACATTGATGGGATCGACCCATTCAGGTTCCCATGTGCTATGAATTCTCGGGTATCTAATTTTTACAAAGAGAAAAGAGAATTAGTGTAGGTTATGGTAACGGAAACTGATCCCTTGGAAAGAAGCTATGACTGGTTCGATCATAGGCACGGCTGGTAACATGGTGTTAACACCCATTAAATATCAGTTATTGACTTAAATTACAATATTAACAACATAATTGTTACATTTGATAATTACAAGTGATATTGATCGGTCACCTTGAGTATGTATATGGAACAGAACTGCAAAACACATACGTGACTCAAGATTAGCAACTTTCCCTCGTCGCTCATTATACACTTGCCTACCTTATACACCCTTCTTACAAAAAGAAAGCTCCTAGAAGTCCATTAGGTCATATTAAAACTGTGTCATGGGACTAATTCACTCAGTAGATAAACAAGGTTCTGGAGCGAACGATTTTATTGTTTAGCTTATTCTTTAAGTGACTGAAGTGCTTTTTTGGAATAAATATATCTGTCATTTACAGTCTTATCCTGAGAAGAATAAAAGACAACTTCGTAAATTTTTCTGGGTAAGGAAGAATTACCTTTTGAATATTTTTCGAACCAGGTATTCTATTCTTGACTAGACTGTGTGAACTCAAGTGCCATAAGCAAGTTTAGAAGAGAGTCTCTCGTTTCTAAATTTTTCGACTTATTCACTGGGAGGGCTGGTGGTGGTGGTGATTATTGTTTTAAGAGGAAGCACAACTAGGCAACCATTCTCTATTAACACTAATCAGAGAGAAAGAAGGGAAGGGGTCCGACACTTCAAAAAATTAAGCTATGGGCCAAAGAAGGTCAAGGGCCACGAAGGGCGCAAACATGAAAGACTCTTCTACAAATTGGATTTACGTCGCACCGAAACGGATAGGTCTTATGGCACTGCTGGGATAGGAAAGGGCTAGGAGTGGGAAGAAAGTGACAGTGGCCAGCATTTTACTGGTGTGAAAATAGGAATCCATAGAAAACCATTTTCACGGCTGCCGAAAGTGGGGTTCGAACCAACTATCTTCCGAATGCAAGCTCACAGCTGCACGCCTCTAACAGCATAAGCTTCGTCATCGGGTTTGGAAAGGAGCAAGAGTTATCCGAGGACAGATGAAAATGAGGACCCAGAGACAAGTAAGTAGAAGCAATGCCAGGACTCAGCTAAGGACCCCATGGTTGCCAAACCACGCTCCCACGTTAAGAGACTCAGGGCCCTTTTTAGTCACCTCTTACGATATTATCACTAATCATAAGGGAAGTAGAAGATGCCTGACATTTAGAAGAATGAAGGTATCAGCCAAAGGACGACAAGGGCCACGAAGGGCGTGGAAATGAAAGACTTCCTAGGCCTTCATACGTAATATCGTTGAGGTCAGGAGAGAACAAAAGTTGGCAATTTCAGAACCCGTCACAAATGAAAGCAATGCCAGGACTAAGCTAAGGGCCACATGATCGCCAGCTCACACTTCCAAGTAGAAAGTTCCAGGTCCTTCTTTGAGATGCCTCTTACGACAAGCAGAGGATACCATGGGTGAATTCACCGACCCCACACCGCAGTATTATTCCTGTAAGCATCCTAATACTGTCTCTGATGCACTTCCACCCTGCTGTAAAATATTTTAAACTACACAATTAAGAACCTGAAATATTTATATATTGGTTTTACTTCTCATCATATATCGATGCAAAAATGGTCAATAGTGTACAAGCAAACAGGAAATTTTCCACCTGATTTTTTTGTATCTCTTGTTATATTTCGGAGTCGGTAATAAACCAAGTAATTCAAGTCCCATTCATAAGAAATAAGCCGACGAAAACTTCGTATTCAAAGATCATACATTTCAATTATCATTTAATGGAGCAGTTACCCTAGTATCTTCAGTACCCTGCAACATCAATTAGCGACACCTGATGTAACGACAGATGGAGCAAAACGAAGAAAAGTCGACACTTATACTTAGCTAGGATCGATACTCTCAAGTGATAGTACAATAGATGGAGATGTTATGCACAGAATAAATATAGCTTGGACTAAGCGATGTAGTCTTAGCAGGGTGCCGTGTGACTGAAAAATGCATATTCCTTCCTAAAATTCTATGTGCCGTTGGCAAATTCAACATTTAATTTAACATTTTTAAATATACATTTTATAACATCAAAATTCATCACTTTACAAACTATGCAGTAGGCCTATCCATAACGGTCTCTAGGGAAAGAAATGCTCTTGATTTCAGTACAAATATTACGGCTAGCATTAACAGATAACAATATTGTGATACAACTATATATGTATATTAATTTTGGAACAATGTCTTGTATGCCCCAGCTGGACTGAGTGGCTTAGACCAACACCACCTATATACATCTAGGTGGTGTTGCTTAGACGGTTGAGGCGCTGGCCTTCTTACTCCAGCTTGGCTCAGTCCGGTGGTATTTGAAGGTGCTCAAATACGTCAGCGTCGTGTCGCTATACTTACTGGCACGTAAAATAACTCCTGCGCGACTAAATTCCGGCACTTCGGCGTCTCCGAAAATCGTAAAAGTAGTTAGTGGATCTAAAGCAAACAATATTATTATTCTAGTAAGGCCCTGCCCATAATAACAGATTCTTCTTCACGTGTATATATACCGAGCTCGATAGCTGCAGTCGCTTAAGTGCGGTCAGTATCCAGTAATCGGGAGATAGTGGGTTCGAGCCCCACCCCCCACCACTGCCCCGTTTGTTGCAGATTTGAAGCAAACTGCATCTGATGCACAAATTAGCCTGCAACACGACCAGTGATGTTCACAAAACTGATAAAAATCTTATCTCCTCCTCCCCCTTTCATCCTTGGTGCATATGTAATTTTAGCTGAATTCTTAGAAATAGTGACTTAAAATACAATTTATATTGTTCATATATTTTATCTTATTTAACCAAAATTTTGATGGTATCGATTTTCTGTGAACTGTGAGTATTAGAACATCCAGTGAATGTGTCCTTTTAAAAGACTGCTGCAAGAGCTGTTCTTAGTTTACATCATTCAAAACTATTATTATTATTATTAAACCATCCTTTCAAATATCTGTTATATCTTCACACATTGTTATGTAAAGTGTAAATGTTCAATAATTTACTGACTGAATGGCTAATGGGGCTAAAATGCAAATAATTATATTACTCGATTATATTACTCGGTTAGGGGCTCGCAGCTGTGAGCTTACATCCGGGAGATAGTAGGTTCGAGCCCCACTGTCGGCAGCTCCGAAGAGGGTTTCCCGTGGTTTCCCATTTTCAAACCAGGCAAATGCTGGGGCTGTACCTTAGTTAAGGCCAAAACCGCTTCCTTCCCACTCCTATGCCTTTCGTATCCTGCCGTCGCCATAACACCTAACTGTGTCGGTGCGACGTAAAACGAATTGTGAAAAGAACAGGAAAAAGTATATTACTTATTTTGGATTAGTTTATATCACCGGGTGAGCTGGCTGTGCGTTTAGGGGTGCGCAGCTGTGAGCTCGCATCCGGAAGATAGTGGGTTCGAATCCCACTATCACCGAGCTCGATAGCTGCAGATGCTTAAGTGCGGCCGGTATCCAGTATTCGGGAGATAGTGGATTCGAACCCCACTGCCGTCAGCCCTGAAGATGTTTTTCCGTGGTTTCCCATTTTCACACCAGGCAAATGCTGGTGCTGTACCTTATTTAAGGCCACGGCCGCTTCCTTCCCACTCCTAGCCACTTCATTTTCCATCGTCGCCATAAGACCTATCTGTGTCGGTGCGACGTAAAGCAACTTGTAAAATAAAAATAAAAAATAGAATCCCACTATCGGCAGCACTGAAGATGGTTTTCCGTGGTTTCCCACTTTCACACCTGGCACATTTTGGGGCTGTACCTTCATTAAGGCCACGGCCGCTTCCTTCCCATTCCTAGGAATTTCCTGCCCCATCGTCGCCATGAGACCTAACTGTGTCCGTGCGACGTAAAGTGAATAGAACAAAAAAAGTTTATATCAGGTTTAATGCAGGCTAAGTAATGTTAATAATTACTTGTAATGTTATTTTGTATCACAAAGAATATTGTTGCAATTTTGATAATCCGGTTGCACGCAATAAATTAAGTGTAAAAAGAAGGATAAGGACCAAGGATGAAGTATACAAAGTTACTGTTCTGGTGGTCAGGAGGTATCTCACTGAAAACCAAATAAGGAACGGGTATGTGTGGGGAAGTTTCAAGGTCTCGCCCATTACTGAATACCTAACAGAGACGCGTTTGAGGTCGTATGATCGTTTAGCACGCCGACAAGAAGGTGATGTAATCAAGAAGTGTCTTTCCATTCGGAGAAGCTAAGGAGAACGAGGTAGCTACCTAGCTAGCATCTTTCCAGAATTACATGAAGACCTTTAGACTGGAAGAAGAAAGAGCATAGGACAGGTAAGTGTAGTGCCTTGCGATGAGGGAAACTACTGTATCTTCGTTCATCAGGGACAAATAGAGGAGGAAGAAAAATCAGCTAGTGATTTGTATTAAACAACTTGTTAATACCCATCCGGTGTTAATCAACCAATTTAAATTTATTTTAATAATCAACCTCAAATTTTGTTAATAATGGGAGAAAAATTTCGTTATATATCCTTATCCAAGTGGCCCTAAGATATAGGAAAGAAAGGGATGGGAAAGACAAACTCGAACAAAATATGTCAGTATCCGGTGCCGATTATCATAACATAATAATAATAGTGAAAATGAAAACCTACAACCTGTTTTCCAGTCATTGACCGGGTCAGGGATGTATGAATGAAGCAGATATAGGCTGTTAGTACGATGGGGTCGCCACTCCCAAAGTGATTTATTAATGAATGATAGATGCTATGAAATGAGAATGGAGGGTGTTGCTGGAATGAAAGATGACAGGGAAAACCGGAGTACCCGGAGAAAAACCTGTCCCGCCTCCGCTTTATCCAGCACAAATCTCACATGGTGTGACCGGGATTTGAACCACGGTATCCAGCGGTGAGAGGCCAACGCGCTGCCGTCTGAGCCACGGAGGCTCCAATAATAATAGCAATAAAATGAAATGGTGTATGGCTTTCAGTGCCGGGAGTGTCCGAAGACATGTTCGGTTCGCCAAGTGCAGGTCTTTTGATTTGACTCCCGTAGGCGACATGCGCGACGTGCTGAGGATGAAATGATGACGAAGACGACACATACACCCAGCCCCCGTACCAGCGAAATTAACCAGTGATGGTTATAATTCCTGAACCTGCCGGGAATCGAACCAGGGAACCCTGTGACCAAAGGCCAGCACGCTAACCATTTAACCATAGATCCGGACAACAATAGTAATAATATTGTGCAACAAGAGTTCTTTAACGTGCCTACAGAAAACGACGTGAGTAGTATAATTGGACAGTTCGGCCGCCACCTCCACCTCAGGCTCCCAGAGGCCACCTCCACCTCCACCTCAGCCAGAGGCCTCCCAGATGCCTCCTCCACCTCCACCTCAGCCAGAGGCCTCCCAGATGCCTCCTCCACCTCCCGCGGGAAATTTGAATTTGTAAACAAAGCCACGTGCTTTTTGACAGCTGTCATCGACAACAACGCATCGCTAACCTCAGTACTGCCATCTTGACGGGCCTAAACCTCAGTAGTGCCAACTTAACCTAACTAGCTCGAGATAAACAAAGCCACGTGTTTTTTGACAGCCACGTGCTTTTTGACAGATTTGTAAACAAAGCCACGTGCTTTTTGACAGCTTTCATCGACAACAACGAATCGCTAACCTCAGTACTGCCATCTTGACGGGCCTAAACCTCAGTAGTGCCAACTTAACCTAACTAGCATGAGGTAAACAAAGCCACGTGTTTTTGACAGCCACGTGCTTTTTGACAGATTTGTAAACAAAGCCACGTGCTTTTTGACAGACAACAACGCATCGCTAACCTCAGTACTGCCATCTTGACGGACCTAAACCTTAGTGGTACCAACTTAACCTCACTAGCGCGAGGTAAACAAAGCCACGTGCTTTTTGACAGCCACGTGCTTTTTTGACAGCTGTCATCCGCCATCTTTAAACCACAAAGCACTGTGCTGCCCTCTATATCGCAGTAGCTGCAAAATTCGTCACCTGTCATCGGCAGTGCTACCATCTTGACGGGTCTAAACCTTAGTGCTACCAACTTAACCTCACTAGCGCGAGATAAACAAAGCCACGTGTTTTTTGACAGCTGTCATCCGCCATCTTTAATCCAGAGAGCACAGTGCTGCCCTCTTTAGCTACTTACCTTTGAAATGTGGTGGCGGATAATTTGAAAAATGCTTTTTTGACAGCAGCCATCTTTGTGCACCGTGCTGCCCTCTTTAGCTAGATACCTGTGGTGGCAGGCAATTCCACGTGACAGCAGCCATCTTTAATCAAGAGAGCGCCATGCTGCCCTCTATGTGGTGGCGGCAAATTGAAAAATTCCACGTGCTCTTGTTTGGAAACAAACTCATGTGCTTTTTTGACAGCTGTCATCTGCCATCTTTAATCAACAGAGCACAGTGCTGCACTCTTTAGCTAGATACCTTTGAAATGTGGTGGCGGCAATTTGAAAAATTATATGTGCTCTTGTTGGGAAACAAAGCCACGTGCTTTTTTGACAGCTGTCATCGGCCATCTTTAATCAATAGAGCACCGTGCTGCCCTCATGCGGGGCAATTTCGTCAGCTGTCATCCGCCATCTTTAATCCAGAGAGAACAGTGCTGCACTCTATGTGGTGGCGGCAAATTCCACGTGCTTTACAAACCCATGTGCTTTTCTGACAGCTGTCATCCGCCATCTTTAATCCAGAGAGAACAGTGCTGCACTCTATGTGGTGGCGGCAAATTCTACGTGCTTTACAAACCTATGCGCTTTTCTGTCATCCACCATCTTTAATCTAGAGAGAACAGTGCTGCACTCTATGTGGTGGTGGTAAATTCCACGTGCTCTTGTTTGGAAACAAATTCTACTCGCTCTTCAGCTGTCATCCACCATCTTTAATCAAGACAGCACCGTGCTGCCCTCTTTGTGGTGGCGGATAATTTGAAAAAATTATTTTCGACAAGCAGCCATCTTTAATCCAGAGGGAACAGTGCTGCCCTCTTTAGCTACTTACCTTTGAGGCGGTTAATTTGAAAAATTCTTTTCGACAAGCAGCCATCTTTAATCCAGAGAGAACAGTGCTGCCCTCTTTAGCTACTTACCTTTGAGACGGTTAATTTGAAAAATTCTATTTAACAAGCTACCATCTTTAATGAAAAGAGCATCGTGGTGCTATCTTGCGAGTAATATTTTACGTCACAGCTGTCATCCACCATCTTGCATTGCTAACCTTAGTGCTGCCCTCTTTAGCTACTTACCTTTGACGAGCTGTCACCTGCCATCTTGCATCGCAAACCTCAGTGCTGCACTCTATGTGGTGGCGGATTTGAAAAAATCTTTTTGACAAGCAGCCATCTTTAATCAACAGAGCACCGTGCTGCCATCTTTAGCTACCGCCATCTTACATCGCTTACCTCGCTGCTGCACTCTATGTGATGGCGGTTAATTCGAACAAGTTTAATCACGCATCGGGCAAGCTAGAGTAAGCACGTGCTGTTGTGATGACGTCATTGTGCATGTTTAAACCCGTTCGTTGACTAAAAGGTTTCGTCTTCGAGAAACAGTGATAGAGTGTAGAGTGCAAACATGACGAAAACATTAATAGTTGATGTGCAAGGCTTTAAAGTAAATGGAAACAAATTTGTGTTTAAAGAGGTGGCTGTGTTAGATTGCAGTGTGTTGTGGGCTCCAAAACTTGTTAGTTTAGTATTTAGTCCACCGTTCCCTTACTGTTTGCAAACAGATGAAGGTAAAAAGCAGACTCAGTGGATTGAAAACAATTTAGGTTTGAAGTGGGAAGAAAAAGGAATACCTTATCGTTTTCTACCTTTAATGATGAATGCACATTTGTCAAGAGCAGATCTTGTTCTTTTAAAGGGTTGTGAAAAGAAAGAATGGTTGCGTGATTTTCTACCATCATCGTGTGAAGTTATCGACATGCATGAATTGGGGTGCCCATCATTTAAAACTCTTCCGAAAGAGCATAGCAGAGAAACAAGTAAACAGTCTTTACAACATGTAGGTATGCTCTTTGATTGGTTATGTCGCAGTGCATGCCGGGAAGTGAACAACATATGTAAAGTGCAGTGTCGAAATAACCTTAGTGTAAAAGAAACATTTGTAGAGTAAAGACATCATATCATTTCTAACAGATACTAAGTGTAACGCAGTTGAAAAGGAGATCGTAAAGTTTTATGCATGCAAAAAGAAACTAAACACTTTTACTGAAGAAGAGTTAAATGCATTACCAAAGGCATTTTTGGTTAATGTAGCTGCGAATGCTGTAAAGAAGATTTGGGAAAAGGTGCCTCGTGAGTGGACTCAAGATCCTGTTTTGTCAGAGCTTCAAACGTGTAGTTTACATCATGAACACGTGAGTTTAGCTAGAAGACCTTCTGTGAGACAGTGCCGTACATGAGAACTAATTAAACTGTATCACGGACCTAAAACTAACGAGTTGTCTTCGCTTATAAACACTTATCATGGCTGTGGAGAGAGTAAACAAGGAAAAGGTGAAGAAACGTGCTGGGAGAAAGATGAGGAAGCATGTTGGGCGTGGACTCATCAATAGAGTGATTGATCTTCTTTTCTTCGTGCTTCATCTCCCCTGCAGCCCTAGAACACATTCGCCTGATACGTAGTTACATGCTGCCTGCATAGAGTGTAGCTGTTAAAATCTGCTTCGTAAAGTTATGCTGTGTGTGTATGTGTTATTACCTAGTGCTTTAGCTGCTCAGAAGAATATAGCAGCACTTGTCGTTGTTGGTGCAATAAAACGAAAACTGAGTGTCAAAGACCGTAACATAAACAAAGGATAAAAATGTATGTATATAGTCTAAAATAAATATGAATTGTCAAAACATATTACAGGTGTTGTTTAATCCTACAGCATGTCCTAGTGACTTAGAAGAAAGGAAACGTAGAGGATTAAAAGAAAACACACACATAAGATTTAAAGTACATCCTCTTTATTAATCCATGAATTAAAGCTGTTATTAAAACCAAGCCATTTAACATACAGTTTATTACCACGACGTCGAATAACACGTTCAACTAAATAGTGATCAGGATATTTTGTTTTCTGCAGTTCTTCGATGTAGAATCCTCCTTCAATAGGCTGTCCTCTGAGATCGCGGAGTAAATACGCAACTGGATTAGTAAGCTTAACACTTCTGATTTGAAAAATTTCAGTGCTCCAGTTAGGTGTGTATCCTTTCACAAAGATAGACTTGTGTTTGCTGATGCGAACGAAATCACCTTCTTTAAAGCGATAGCGACGTGGATCAGCTGTTTTGATTACAAGATGAATAGCATCTAGACGAGGTGTATTCTTTGTAACAAGACGTGGCTTTGTTCCGATAGTGCGATGAGGTGTATCGTTGTAGGTAGATAAAAGTCTAGGTAGCAGATCAATCCAACGATATGAACCTTGCGCTGTAAATTCTCGCCACATCATTGTTTTGAGTGTACGATTAAAGCGTTCTACAACACTCGCCTTGAGATTGCTGAACGTAGAGTAGTGTTGAATGCCAAGTAACTTGAGGTAAGAAGAAAAATCCTTGTTGTAAAACTCTTTACCTTGATCAGTTTGAAGAAGCCTTGGGCAGCGTTTCGATTCTTCAACAATATGTTTAAATGCTTCTTTAACTTGAGCTGCTGTTTTAGAACGCACGGGTTGTGCAAAAGCAAACTTTGAGTACACATCGATAACAGTAAGTAGATACTTATAGCCCTTATTACTAGAAGCATATGGAATCATTTCTACTAAGTCTGCTTGCCAGAGATCATCTTTTCCTCGTGTAATAACGCGTCTGCGACAGTAGGTGCGACGTGCTGGTTTATGTAACTCATGCGCGATGTTTACCTTTACAGGTGAGATCTTCTCTTGACGAGCCATTACAAAATAATACCGGCATAACGTAGTTCTCTTTCTATTTCTAGAATTTCTGATCCGTGACCAGTGTGACCAGCCTCTTGCGATGCTCTTAAAAGTTGTAATCGTTCAACGAGTAAGTTTGGGTCATTCCAGTATCTTACATCCACATACGGCAACAAAGGCTTGTAGATAACGTCTAGACTACGTGCAGTCGGAAACAGCTTAGAAATAAACTCACGATACTTGTAACTCTTATTCGCATTTACAGCTTCTGTTCTCTTGTAATTACGTCGTGTTGCATCAGTAGCAAAAAGTATTGCTTTATACTTTTTAAGATCATCTTGTAAAATTATATCCTTGTCAGGTATTCGTGAGAAAAGAAGTTCTAAGAGTCCTTTCGTAGGTTTATAGGTAACACCTTTTACAATGAGTTTGTTGCTATTAATCTTAACATTTGAATTTCCTATCTGGAAACAGTCATCTTCGTAGCGAATACCATAGGTAGTGTCAGTTTGTCCTGTAAAAAGTTTTTCTATATAAGGTGCAAAGAGAGATCCGTAGGTATCTTGAATAAAAGTTCTAAACTGATTGCGATACTCTGGTGTAATCATAACCTCAGACAAAGATGGTAGATTTTGCGTCGATGTAGTAGGTGTTTCTGCAATAACATCTGTAGTTAAAAACTCAACACGCTTAGATGGTGATGTATCATTAAGTTCTTCTTCTTCTTCTTCCTTATCTTCCTCTTCTTGATCTACATCCTGCTTCTTCTCTTCCGTATCTTCTTCATGCTTTTCTTCTTCATGCTTCTCTTTATGATATGATGTTTGCATAGAAGCAAAACTTGAAGTAGACTGCGGTAATGAAGTAGAATTAAAAATTTCTTTGAGTGGTGTACTTAGTTGTGTTTTTAAAAATAAATCCGTGTCTGCTTGAATACGTTTAAGCTCTTTAAATTTCCGTCGAATATTGTTTCGAGCTTGGATGATATGTTTTGTGATCTCCTTGCTAGATGTTAACATGATGGTGGTTTTTAATCAAGTAGTTACTGTAATTCTGTGTTAATGCATATAAAATGATCGAAACCCATGCGATATCGTCCATGCTGTACATCACTTTCTTTATCAATAACTGAAAAGCTGTAACGGTGTAATGACCAACATTTAGCACACATACGTTTAAAGTCATCGAATGTCATATCAGTGTTAACATGATGGTTATACACATGTCGCATGTTGCGCTCATCTTGCCGAAAAAGCACAATAACATTTGCGTTGTCGCGTATCAACTGCTTAGGCACACGAGAATAGGTTTGGCACAAATAGATGCAATCAACATATTTATGCCGACCCATACTAAAGAATGCACGAATAACGTTTTGCTGTTCTGTTGCAACATCATCAAAGATCATAAGAGAATTAGGAAGCACATCGTCTGGTGATGGTACTTGCTCATGTGAATTAAATTTAAAATATCTTATTCCAGCTTTAACTAGATCGTGCATTACAGTTTGTAGAATAGTATATAGCGGCTGATAGAGTGACTTTGCGAAAACGTAAATATTCTCGAAGCGTACACCATTTACAGAAGTAATAAGTGTGAGTAAAAGATTTGTTTTACCGCATCCCAACGGACCTGATATAATACATCGAACAGTAAAAGGAAACAACGTTCCATGACGTTTTCTTGTAGTTGTACTAGAACTAGGTAAGAGATGTGGTACAATGTCGGTAACAGGTAGCGTGTCTTGCTGCTTTATAATCTTCATGATAACTGAATCATAAAGTATGTAATAGTAATATATATATTAAACGAAACAAGAGGCAACGGTTAGTTTATGATTTGCTCTTGACTAGTAAAGTCGTGTCCAGCATGGTGAAACAACGATATCCAAACGACATGAAGAAGAAGAAGAAAGTAAAAACTGTTGGATGGAAAGATGTTATAAAGGCTGCGCAAAAAGCTATTCGAGGGGAATACAATCCTCGTGTAGCTATTACTAAGGCGTTACGCGCAGCAAGAGCGAGAATTTCTCCAAAGTGTAGAGCAATATTTAGTAAACGTGCGCGAATTATTCCTGTACCAAAACGAGGAGGATTTCTTCCTGCGCTGTTTGCTGGCTTAGCAGCTTTAGGGTCATTGCTAGGTGGTGCTAGCGCTGTAGCGAGAACTGTCAAAGCTGTAGAAGAAGCGAAACAACAGTTGAAAGAGAGTGAATGTCATAACAAGACGATGGAGGCAATTGCGTTACGAGGCAAAGGTGTGAACATGAAGCTAGCGCCATACAAGAAAGGGCTTGGTATCTACATTTCTCCAAAAAACGTCTACTGAATGCACTGCCATATCGAGCTCTAACGCATGATGAAGTTTTTACGTTTGCTAAACAACTAGGAATTCATTATTTTCGAGGAGTGTATATGCGCGATCAACTACCAGCACGTCCACGTGAACGTAAAAGTGCCGTAATTAACTTGGACGACAGTCGTGGACCTGGTACTCATTACGTTGCTTATGTAAAACGTAAATCTAAAGTATGGTATTTTGATAGCTATGGAGATTTACCTCCTCCTTTTGAGCTCATACGTTATTTCGGAAGCAGTGCAGACATTGTTTACAATAAAAACCGTGTGCAAAACTTTAATACACGCATGTGCGGACGATTATGTCTTATGTTCTTATATCAAACCCAGACAGTAGAGAAAGTGTATTAGTATCTACGTGATGACGAACAGTGAAAGAACGTTTGCTGTACGTGGAGAAGGACCTGAAACAACCGTCTATTTTAATCCACCAATCGAACTTGGTTATCAGCCGCATAGTCTTGGACTAGTATCGTTTGAAAGCTACAATAAAATCTATAATGTGCGTGATGGTTTAAACAAGTTCTATTACGATGAGTATGTGCTAACACTACCCTCAGGTAGTTATACAGTAGATGATATTCACGACTATATTGAAAGTACGTTAATTGATCAGTTTGGGGAAGATAGTTTTAGTAATCATAATTACAAGTTCTCAATCACTATAAGCAACATTACACATAAATGTGTTATTGAATCATCATTTAAGATTGACTTCAAATCACAACCTGATTCGATTGGCCCACTGCTTGGATTTTCATCGAGGGAGCTCCTACCGAACGTACGTTACGAGTCTGATCAACCTATAAAACTCTTCGATGATTATAATGTGAACATTACTTGTAATATTATTACAGACTTGAATAGTAATCTACAACCTTCGCACGTCCTGCATGACTTCATTGTTACAGAGGAACGTGGATATACTATTTGTGAGAAACCAGCAGTAGTTCGTTATCATCCTGTGTCTGTAAAACACATTTGCAACATTACTCTTAGACTTGTAAATAAACATAATCAGCTTATTCATTTAGATCAGCATGCGTACGTAGCTTACAAACTACATCTTAAACCAGTATGAAAACCATCTATAAAACACGGTGTACATTCCGAAGACATACTACATGTGTGCAGAGACTCATCGAGTTAACAGATACCCATAAGCAGATACTCCAAGATTTGGGATATACACTACTACAACAGAATGGAAGAAATGCTAGACATTACGAATACAGTAGAAAGTCGTGAAGGTGTAGTACGAAGTGAGCTTCATTCCTATCAACCTTTTACGTTTGGATTAAATAACAATGATGAAATTCATTTTATTATTAATCAACAAGATGTTTACACCTTACCACACGAAAGCTACCTCTATATTGAAGGACGATTAGAAAAATCTGATGGAAGTGGACAAAGCACTTCACAACTAAACAACCATGCTCTAGCTTTTCTCTTTTCTGAAGCGCGATATGAAGTAAATAATGTTGAAATAGATCGAACGAAGAATGTTGGTATTACAAGTGCAATGAAACTCTACCCTTCTTTCTGTGATGAAGAAAGTAATCTTTTGCGGATGGCTGGATGGTGTCCAAAAGCTACTAACAACTGGATGATTAATGAGGATGGAACTTTTACGGGTATGTTATCACTGAAACATATTTTTGGATTCGCAGAAGACTTTACACGTATTATAATCAACGCAAAACAAGAGCTTATTCTAATCCGTGATCGAAGTGATTACAATTCTCTTAAAGCAGTAGAAACATCTGTAGAATCGAAAATAACACTGCATCGTATACTGTGGCGGATCCCACATGTAACCTTATCTGATCGTGAAAAACTTCGATTGCTCAAGATTGTAGAAAATGATACACCATTACCTATACGTTTTAGAAGTTGGGAGCTGCATGAATATCCTGTGTTACCACCTACAAACAAGCATAGCTGGGCTGTTAAAACATCACGTTTTACTGAGAAGCCCTTGTACATTATTTTTGGATTTCAAACTATTCGTAAATTCAATCACGAAAAAGATAGCTCACTGTTTGATCACTGCAAATTAAGACACGTTAGACTATATCTCAATGGAATTACGTATCCCTACGAAAACATCGACATTAACTTTGAGAAAAATAAGTTTGGGATGCTCTATGACATGTTTTGTAAATTTCAATCATCGTATTATCAGAAAGAAGATCGTCCGCTATTTACACCTCAAGAATTTAAAAATAAAGCACCGATTGTAGTTATAGACTGCTCTTATCACGAAGAATCTATAAAAGAATCTCCAGTTGATATTCGTTTAGAATTTGAAACATCTGAAAACATTCCTGCTAACACAGCAGCCTATTGTCTTATTATTCATATGAGAGATGTTACTTACCATCCGCTAACGAATATTGTTACGAGACTATAAATAAGAACAGATCTTTTTCATTTTCATTAGTGTGTGCTTCGACATCGTACGCTATGGAACAAAACTGTAAATGTGCATGCTGTTTGCATGCTCATACGCAACATCTTATTTATGTTTCACGGGTGAGTGAGGCTATTAAGATGTTCTATAAACGTAGATCGTCGATGCCGAAACATCTTATTCAATACTTACCACCAGGATTTTTATATACGTACGCTGCCTCTTACGTACATAATTTTTGGGACATCCTTCCTCTACACAGTAAGATGTCAATCGAAGTAGCTTTATGCAGAACTTGTGAACGACATTACAAGCATCGAGGAGAAAATGGTGATGATGATTGGGATGGACCAAATCCGAGGATTGAACACTGTACACAGTGTATGAATGAACTTTCTCTAGTACTTCATGATGATGATGATGATGATTCCGAAAAGGAATAACAGCAAGGTAAGAAGTATATGATCTTCTCTGTAAAGCATAACATACTTAGTATAATATATTTCTAAATGCTTTGTTTAATTTGAATGTTGCAGGAGGCATTTCAGAAGCATACGTTGTTAAGAAGCACACCAACCTTGTCAGCAGCAAAAAACGAACACTGTTGTAGTACATTTGTAAATAAATATTCGAACGCATTCAAAAATGCTGTACTTATTGCATTGCTTTATTCCGACTTACTCTTAAGAAAAACGATCAGGTCTAAACATGCACAATGACGTCATCACAACAGCACGTGCTTACTCTAGCTTTCCCCGATGCATGTTTAAACTTGTTCGAATTTACCGCTACCACATCCCTTTACATCGACTTACTCTTAAGAAAACGGACAAGTTTAAACATGCACAATGACGTCATCACAACAGCACGTGCTTACTCTAGCTTGCCCGATGCGTGATTAAACTTGTTCGAATTAACCGCCATCACATAGAGTGCAGCAGCGAGGTAAGCGATGTAAGATGGCGGTAGCTAAAGATGGCAGCACGGTGCTCTGTTGATTAAAGATGGCTGCTTGTCAAAAAGATTTTTTCAAATTATCCGCCACCACATAGAGTGCAGCACTGAGGTTTGCGATGCAAGATGGCAGGTGACAGCTCGTCAAAGGTAAGTAGCTAAAGAGGGCAGCACTAAGGTTAGCAATGCAAGATGGTGGATGACAGCTGTGACGTAAAATATTACTCGCAAGATAGCACCACGATGCTCTTTTCATTAAAGATGGTAGCTTGTTAAATAGAATTTTTCAAATTAACCGTCTCAAAGGTAAGTAGCTAAAGAGGGCAGCACTGTTCTCTCTGGATTAAAGATGGCTGCTTGTCGAAAAGAATTTTTCAAATTAACCGCCTCAAAGGTAAGTAGCTAAAGAGGGCAGCACTGTTCCCTCTGGATTAAAGATGGCTGCTTGTCGAAAATAATTTTTTCAAATTATCCGCCACCACAAAGAGGGCAGCACGGTGCTCTCTTGATTAAAGATGGTGGATGACAGCTGAAGAGCGAGTAGAATTTGTTTCCAAACAAGAGCACGTGGAATTTACCACCACCACATAGAGTGCAGCACTGTTCTCTCTAGATTAAAGATGGTGGATGACAGAAAAGCGCATAGGTTTGTAAAGCACGTAGAATTTGCCGCCACCACATAGAGTGCAGCACTGTTCTCTCTGGATTAAAGATGGCGGATGACAGCTGTCAGAAAAGCACATGGGTTTGTAAAGCACGTGGAATTTGCCGCCACCACATAGAGTGCAGCACTGTTCTCTCTGGATTAAAGATGGCGGATGACAGCTGACGAAATTGCCCCGCATGAGGGCAGCACGATGCTCTATTGATTAAAGATGGCCGATGACAGCTGTCAAAAAAGCACGTGGCTTTGTTTCCCAACAAGAGCACATATAATTTTTCAAATTGCCGCCACCACATTTCAAAGGTATCTAGCTAAAGAGTGCAGCACTGTGCTCTGTTGATTAAAGATGGCAGATGACAGCTGTCAAAAAAAGCACATGAGTTTGTTTCCAAACAAGAGCACGTGGAATTTTTCAATTTGCCGCCACCACATAGAGGGCAGCACGGCGCTCTCTTGATTAAAGATGGCTGCTGTCACGTGGAATTGCCTGCCACCACAGGTATCTAGCTAAAGAGGGCAGCACGGTGCACAAAGATGGCTGCTGTCAAAAAAGCATTTTTCAAATTATCCGCCACCACATTTCAAAGGTAAGTAGCTAAAGAGGGCAGCACTGTGCTCTCTGGATTAAAGATGGCGGATGACAGCTGTCAAAAAACACGTGGCTTTGTTTATCTCGCGCTAGTGAGGTTAAGTTGGTAGCACTAAGGTTTAGACCCGTCAAGATGGTAGCACTGCCGATGACAGGTGACGAATTTTGCAGCTACTGCGATATAGAGGGCAGCACAGTGCTTTGTGGTTTAAAGATGGCGCATGACAGCTGTCAAAAAAGCACGTGGCTGTCAAAAAGCACGTGGCTTTGTTTACCTCGCGCTAGTGAGGTTAAGTTGGTACCACTAAGGTTTAGGTCCGTCAAGATGGCAGTACTGAGGTTAGCGATGCGTTGTTGTCTGTCAAAAAGCACGTGGCTTTGTTTACAAATCTGTCAAAAAGCACGTGGCTGTCAAAAAACACGTGGCTTTGTTTACCTCATGCTAGTTAGGTTAAGTTGGCACTACTGAGGTTTAGGCCCGTCAAGATGGCAGTACTGAGGTTAGCGATTCGTTGTTGTCGATGACAGCTGTCGAAAAGCACGTGGCTTTGTTTACAAATCTGTCAAAAAGCACGTGGCTGTCAAAAAACACGTGGCTTTGTTTATCTCGAGCTAGTTAGGTTAAGTTGGCACTACTGAGGTTTAGGCCCGTCAAGATGGCAATACTGAGGTTAGCGATGCGTTGTTGTCGATGACAGCTGTCAAAAAGCACGTGGCTTTGTTTACAAATTCAAATTTCCCGCGGGAGGTGGAGGAGGCATCTGGGAGGCCTCTGGCTGAGGTGGAGGTGGAGGAGGCATCTGGGAGGCCTCTGGCTGAGGTGGAGGTGGAGGTGGCCTCTGGGAGCCTGAGGTGGAGGTGGCGGCCGAACTGTCCAATTATACTACTGACGTGGTATCCAACCTGTTATCTTGGAAATGGATGGTCAACGAATAACATACTAAAACACTGAGGCTGACAATGAAAATAAATAAAATATTCTTCTTCTTATTCTTCTTTATCTGTTTACCCTCCAGGGTCGGTTTTTCCCTCGAACTCTGCAAGGGATCCTCTCTACCGCCTCAAGGGAAGTGTTTTGGAGCATGAGACTCTGGTTCAAGGTACAACTGGGGAGGATGACCAGTACCTCGCCCAGGCGTCCTCACCTGCTATGCTGAACAGGGATCGTGCGGGGGGATGGGAAGATTGGAAGGGAGAAGGAAGGAAGCGGCCATGGCCTGAAGTTGACTGGAGGAGAAGTGGGATACTACGGAAAACCACTTCCAGGATAGCTGAGGTGGAAATCGAACCCACCTCTACTCATTTGACCTCCCGAGGCTGAGTGGACCCCGTTCCAGCCCTCGTACCACTTTTCAAATTTCGTGGCAGAGCCGGGAATCGAACCCAGACCTCCGCGGGTGGCAGCTAATCACACTAACCACTACACCACAGAGGCGGACCATAAACTATAAAATCAATCAATCAATCAATCAATCAATCAATCAATCAATCAATCAATCAATCAATCAATCAATCAATCAATCAATCAATCAATCAATCAATCAATCAATCAATCAATCAATCAATCAATCAATCAATCAATCAATCAAGTCTTCCCAGTCCAAAGATTTCAACATTTTCCTGAAACTATTCTTTTGTGAGAAATCACCCAGAACAGATCGTGCTGTTTTCCTTTGGATCTTTTCCAGTTCTCTTATGAAGTAGTCGTGGTGTGGGACCCATACGCTGGAACCATACTCTAAGTGGGGCCTTACCAGAGGCTTATATGCCCTGTCGTTTAAATCCTTAATACAACCTTTTAATGCCTGTATAACCATATGAAGAGATCTGTAACCTTTCTTTACAGCCTTATTAATGTGATTAATCAAATGTAGATACATTATTCCCCTATATTAACACCTAAGTGGGGAACGTTCATCACATAAACACAGCAATTACTGACACGTTTCGATAAGTTAGTAGGACCTGAATATCTTCTAAATTGTCAGCAAATATCACGCTGCTATCTGCATAGACAAGGGAGTTTAGTCGCTTCATGTTGATTTTGATTTCTTTATCGACATCATCAAGGGTAAATCAGAAAACATAGTTAAAGTGGAAAAGAACTGAAGAAAGGATACAGCCTTGTCGGACCATTGCCAAATGTTAATGTGGGAAATCTGAAATGAAGAGTCACGTTCCAGCAGTTCGATTTCTACGTAACAACCTAGGGGACTCATGTCTGTGATCACGAAATCTACAGTCGTGCGAAACTACAACTTTGCTAACTTTATTTGCTTTGTGGGAATAAAAGAAGTCCGCCTCTGTGGTGTAGTGGTTAGCGTGATTAACTGCCACCCCTGGAGGCCCGGGTTCGATTCCCATCTCAGCCATCCTGGAAGTGGTTTGCCGTGGTTTCCCACTTCTCCAGCAGGCAAATGCCGGAATGGTACCTAGCTTAAGGCCACGGCCGCTTCCTTCCCTCTTCTTTGTCGATCCCTTCCAATATTCCCATCACCCCCCACCAAGGCCCCTGTTCAGTATAGCAGGTGAGGACGCCTAGGCGAGGTACTGGTCATTCTCCCCAGCTGTATCCCCGACCCGATATCTGAAGCTCCAGGACACTGCCCTTGAGGCGGTAGAGGTGGGATCCCTCGCAGAGTCTGAGGGTAAAGCCAACCCTGGACGATAAACAGATTAAGAAAGAAAGAAAGGGAATAAAAGAATCTTCTGATGTCATAAGACTCACCGAGCTTCTAACCCGATCAATTTTGACGTCGAACCGACCTGACTCACCCCACAAGACGGCCGCTTCATTACGACCTGGCTCGCGTTAGTTCTGTGGGATACTTTGAGACAGCTTCTTCTAACGAAGTGCGCGCGCACAACATTATTTTTGGCTCACTGTAACAGCCAATAAACATTTACGGCGACCTATAACAGGGTGATAAAATGTTCTCATTGTACTTTGTGCATTTAAATTGACATTTAACGTTATTAACACACGCATAACAGGACTCGCACTCGAAATCAGATGAAAACAGAAGTATCAAATGATATTGCGTCGTCGCGCCTAGAAAAACCGCTATGGTATTATATTTCTTCTTACAACTCTGACCAGAAAGGTTCTATCATCTAAGTTTCAGTATCGCGTGACCTATATGAACGAATTTTTCTTCTAAGTGATACATGTGATTATTATTATTATTATTATTATTATTATTATTATTATTATTATTATTAACAAATACATCGAAATTGGGAAACATTCCGGTGGCTATGATCATGTACAGTAGTGTGATGATAAAGTAAAGTTAAAACATAATTACCCAACAACGAAACCAACAACAACAACAACAAGAGAACAACAAGCAGTTACATGGAAAGAAATTATTACAAGTTTAACATTCGAAATCTAGAATTATCATGTACAAATTCTCACACAACTTAAGTATTTCCAGTGCTTAACACTACGGCTTACAATACCTTAGCTTAACATTACAACACAGTCATATACAAATTCACACGTCCCTTAAGTATTTCAAGCAATTATGACTTATCGGACGAGTTGGCCGTGCGGTTAGAGTCGCGCAGCTGTGAGCTTGCATCCGGGAGATAGTGGGTTCGAATCCCAATGTCGACAGCACTGAAAATGGTTTTCCGTGGTTTCCCACTTTCACACCAGGCAAATACTGGGGCTCTACCTTAATTAAGGCCACGGCTGCTTCCTTCCCTCTGCTAGGCCTTCCATATCTCATCGTCGCCATAAGACCTATCTATGTCGGTGCGACGTAAAGCAACTGGCAAACATTATGACTTACAGTAGTGTGGTCCAATTACTGTTATGTTAGGACTGTGAATACAGCACGTTCATATACAAATTCACACATACCTTAAATAATTCAGATGCCTTAATTCTACGATTTACATTGAGTTGAGTGTTGCATTAAAATATGACACCATCACATAGAAATTTACACACGATTTACAGAATGCTAGAGTCCACTCTTGAAGCATCTTACATTTTAGGGAAAAGGCTGTAACACAGCTACAGCTAATGCATTCCAGTCATCAATTCCCCGATTAACAAACGAATATTTACCATAGTTGTTTTCTGCAATCTACCTTCTACTTTATGCGAATGATCTGTCCTGCTTATGTAACAGGGGTTTACTAGTCGGCTGTTCAACTCTCCCCAAGCTGGCGCATTCGTGTAGGCATTATACATGGCACATAACCGAGTTCGTTTCCTTCTAGTCTCCAATGTCTCCCACCCAAGTTTTTCTATCATGCATGTTACACTTCGTCTTGGACTGAAATCTTTAAGCACGAATCTCGCAGCCTTTCGCTGTACCATCTCAAGTTCATTAATGAGGCCTGTTTAGTATGGATCCCATACGGCTGCTCCATATTCCAGCCCTCGCCTAATGAGTGATATATAGCCCTGCGCCTTCGCCTGGGAACTGCTGCCCTATAGCACCCTCATGTGCAGCGGGTCAGTATTTCTCCCCCTCAAGATTGTCACATTGAGTAGTTAAAATCCAGTCGGTAGAAATGAATTATGTATGTATGTATTGCATTCGCCCCTACCCATAAAGCCTCCAGCAATAAATCTACAGGGTCATTATCTGGGTTAAAATCAAGTAGGCATTCAATATATATATATAACTTAGCGGCATAAAGGGTAGGAGAAAACGGGTGTCATAACTACGACCGAACGAGAACAATATTTTAAATTTTTAAATCAAAGGTGTTTATTATAATCCTAATGATGATGAAAAATGAAACAAATATACAAGGTAAATACATAATCGAAATTCACATAATCAGACTTTGGATTTGTTGAGCATTGTTCAAACTTTAGGGATAAGACCGACTATAACCGTTCACGTGACTTCAAGTGTACGGAATATTAAGTTTTTTTTTTTGCTAGGGGCTTTACGTCGCGCCGACACAGATAGGTCTTATGGCGACGATGGGATAGGAAAGGCATAGGAGTTGGAAGGAAGCGGCCGTGGCCTTAATTAAGGTACAGCCCCAGCATTTGCCTGGTGTGAAAATGAAAAACCACGGAAAACCATTTTCAGGGCTGCCGATAGTGGGATTCGAACCTACTATCTCCCGGATGCAAGCTCACAGCCGCGCGCCTCTACGCGCACGGCCAACTGGCCCGGTATATTAAGTATTAATCACTGAAACTACTCCCAACTTTACTGGGCAAACAAAACCATGAGACTCATATATAAACAAATCTGAGTGACACCTAATCTAACATTAACCGAATTCCCATCGGAATAGCCTCAAATACTGTAACATAAACAAACTTCAGACGCCTTGGGTTCACATCGAACCCACATCCGTATATAGACGAAGCCATACTGCTATTGGTAGATACGAATGTCGACGCTGAATGGCATCACAACACAATTAAACACAAAACACTCGAGACATACAGAAATATATACACAACACAGCGGAGCAATAACCACCAGTTCCAACATTAGTGAGACTGCCAGTTGCACACCCAGAGCCAAACCCAGGATCTTCGACGTTTGCAGAGGAGCTGAAATCCTACTTAATAATTTTAGATGAACGAAAAACAATTAAGAGAAAGGAACCGGGTCATTGATTTCTGACATTTATTTAAGTCGGCTGAGGAAGTGAATCAATTAGCGTTCCACGCAGGAACAAATACGAGAAACCTTTTACATGTCACAAATACGGACCACGATTTCATGGTGCGGGGGTCGAAGGCACAAAAAATGCAAACGTACACACACTAAGAGGCAAGCTTCAGTTCAGTCACCCTCTCTGCCGTAGGCGTGGCGAGCAGAACATAAGTAATCGCTGCCAAGGAAAAACCAATGTCGTCCTTTAAAATATCACATAAACATCAGTTCTCTTCGTACATAAACACACTCATTTCAGCAAGGTGATTCATAATTCATTTCTTATTTCTCAATTCAAAAAGCTTTCACACGTGTCCACCCACTATCTGACTTTGAACATTCACACCGTGAGTCTTGACTTCAAATCCATTCCAACATCGTCACCTGACGCATTTTTCAGCAGACTTTTTTTCCTTTTCTTCGCACACAATCTTTCACACAGCTGGGCCGAAAGTAACCCAGCAGAAACATATAAAACAAAACACCTGCTTCTATTATTATTATTATTATTATTATTATTATTATTATTATTATTATTATTATTATTATTATTGTATTATTATTATTATTATTATTATTATTATTATTATTATTATTATTATTATTGTATTATTATTATTATTATTATTATTGTATTATTATTATTATTATTATTATTATTATTATTATTATTATTATAATTCTGAATTTTTAAAGAGAATGGGCCTAATCTCTACCTGATGGGACTACGACTTAGATGGTCACTAATTCCTTACTTTACACTTATGTGATGACGATAAAAACTCACACGTTAATTATAATTAAGCACGTGTGTAACGTTACATAACTCAAAGTGTAATCAGGGTCCTACCAAGGTAGTTAGAGTAAGAGGTATCGATCACGCACAGGTCACCCCACATCGCTTGGCAGTCGGTGATGTCATCAGGAACCCTCAGCGCCTTTTCTTCTGTATGAGGTAATACACAGCTGTAAGCTATTCTGTTTTAGCCACAAGTTAGAGATAAGAGAACTTCACTGATGTGTTAACATCACCTCAGAAAAGGCCTTCCACTTCATTATTACATTAGAATAATAATAGGAGATCAGATATAGTGTGAATCAAGCAGTGTTTCTGATGTATCTCCATCTGTATATAAGGTTGTAACAATGCCAAGACTGTGATCGCAGTGGAATGGCAATTCTGTATGTTTATGTTCTCAACACCTATGGTAACAATAAGAAGGGGGTTCTAATATTTACAGATTCGAACATTAAAGCTTGATGACTGCAAGAAGTATGTTCGTTGCTACAAACAATATCAGGAAACTATATACACTGTCAACAACACAAAAAGCAAATGTTAGAAAACTATAACTGTCCACGACACAAAGAGTACAGTAAATGTTCTCCTCCAAGTGCCAGGACTTGACAAATTCCACGTTAACATTAGATAGGCTGTATAGATTTATGAGCCTGTATATTAAAATTTTTAGCACTGGTTTCATATTGTTGTTTGTTGTTTGAGTCATCAGTCCATAGACTGGTTTGATGCAGCCTCCCATGCCCCCTATCCTGTGCTAACCTTTTCATTTCTACGTAACTAACGCATCCTACATCTGCTCTAATCTTCTTGTCATATTCATACCTTGGTCTACCCCTACCGTTCTTACCACAAACACTTCCTTCAAAAATCAACTGATCAAGTCCTGGGTGTCTTAAGATGTGTCCTATCATTCTATCTCTTCTTCTCGTCAAATTTAGCCAAATCGATCTCCTGTCGCCAACTCGATTCACTATCTCTTCATTCGTGATTCGATCTATCCATCTCACCTTCAGCATTCTTCTGTAACACCACATTTCAAAAGCTTTTATTCTCTTCCATACAATGCCACGCTCTACACGGAAGTATTCAAAAACATCTTTCTAATTCCGATATCAATGTTTGAAGTGAGCAAATTTCTTTTCTTAAGAAAGCTCTTCCTTGCTTGTACTAATCTGAATTTTACGTCCTCCTTACTTCTGCCATCGTTAGTTATTTTACTACCCAAGTAACAATATTCATCTACTTCCTTTAAGACTTCGTTTCTTAATTTAATATTTCCTGCATCACCTGCCTTCGTTCGACTGCACTCCATTACTTTTGTTTTGGACTTATTTATTTTCATCTTGTACTCCTTACCCAAGACTTCGTCCATACCATTCAACAGATTCTCGAGATCTTCTGCAGTCTCAGATAAAATAATAATATCATCGGCAAATCTCAAGGTTTTGATTTCCTCTCCTTGGACTGTGATTCCCTTTCCAAATTGCTCTTTGATTTCCTTTACTCTCTGCTCTATGTAAACATTGAAAAGGAGAGGGGACAAACTGCAGCCTTGCCTCACTCCTTTCTGGATTGCTGCCTCTTTTTCAAAGCCCTCGATTCTTATCACTGCAGACTGATTTTTATACAGATTGTAGATAATTCTTCGTTCTCGGTATCTGACCCCAGTCACCTTCAGAATCGTAAATAGGCTGGTCCAATCAGCATTATCGATTGCCTTTTCTAGATCTACGAATGCCATGCATGTGGGCTTGTCCTTCTTGATTCGACCCTCTAAGATCAGACGTAAAGTCAGGATTGCTTCACGTGTTCCTACATTTCCTCTGAAGCCAAACTGATCTCCCAACTCAGCTTCAACTTGTTTTTCCATTCTTCTGTAAACAATACGTGTTAAAATGAGATACTGAACTAATGGTGCGATAGTTTTCACACCTGTCAGCACCGGCTTTCTTGGGAACAGGTATAACAACATTCTGCCGAAAATCGGATGGGACTTCTGTCTCATACATCTTACACACTAAATGGAATAACCATGCCATGCTGGTTTCTTCTAAGGCAGTCAGTAATTCAGAGGGAATGTCTTCAATTCCAGGCGCCTTGTTCCTATTTAGGTCGCTCACAGCTCTGTCAAACTCTGACATCTAAATTGGGTCTTCCATTCCATCAGCATCAACAGCCTCTTCTTGTTCCAGAACCAAATTCTCTACATCTTCACCTTGATACAACTGCTGGATATGTTCCTGCAATCTTTCTGTTTTGTCTTTCCCTAGAAGTGGCTTTTCATCTGAGCTCTTAATATTCAAACACCTAGATTTCCTTTCTCTAAAGGTTTCTTTGATTTTCCTGCATGCAGCATCTACCTTTCTTAGGACCATACAACCTTGAACATCCTTGCACTTCTCCTTCAGCCAGTCTTCCTTAGCTACCTTGAGCTTTCTATCCTCTTGATTCTTTAATCGCCTGTATTCCTTTCTGCCCTCTTCATTTCTATCATTCTTATATTTTCGTCGTTCATCAATCAGGTCTAGTATCTCCTGAGTTATCCACTGATTCTTAGTTGATCTTTTCTTCCTTCCTAACATTTCTTCTGCAGCCCTGCTGATTTCATTTTTCATGACTATCCACTCTTCCTCTATTGTGTTTCCTTCAGCCTCTTCATTTAGTCCTTTTTGCAACATGTTCCTTGAAACAATCGCTCACACTCTTTTCTTTCAACTTGTCTAGATCCCATCTTTTTGCATTCTTTCCTTTCTTCAAATTCTTCAGCTTCAGATGGCATTTCATGACCAACAAGTTGTGGTCAGAGTCTACGTCTGCTCCTGGGAAAGTTTTCCAATCCAGCACCTGGTTTCTGAATCTCTGCCTAATCATAATGAAGTCTATTTGATACCTTCCAGTGTCTCCAGGTCTCGTCCACGTATAAAGCCGTCGTTTGTGGTGTTTGAACCAAGTATTGGCAAGGACTAAATTATGATCAGTGCATAATTCAACCAGCCGACTTCCTCTTTCTTTCCTTTGTCCCAATCCGAATTCTCCTACTGTATTACCTTCTCTTCCTTCGCCTACTACTGCATTCCATTCTCCCATCACAATTAGATTCTCGTCACCTTTTACATATTGTATTAAATCTTCTATCTCTTCATATGTTCTTTCGATTTCCTCGTCATCCGCTGAGCTAGTAGGCATATAGACCACCGAGCTCGATAGCTGAAGTCGCTTAAGTGCGGCCAGTATCCAGTATTCGGGAGATAGTAGGTTCAAACCCCACTGTCGGCAGCCCTGAAAATGGTTTTCCGTGGTTTCCCATTTTCACACCAGGCAAATGCTGGGGCTGTACCTTAATTAAGGCCACGGCCGCTTCCTTCCCACTCCTAGCCCTTCCCTGTCCCATCGTCGCCATAAGACCTATCTGTGTCGGTGCGACGTAAAGCAACTAGCATATAGACCTGCACTATTGTGGTGGGCATTGGTTTGGTGTCTGTCTTGAAGACAATAATTCTTTCACTATGCTGGTCGTAGTAGCTTACCCGCTGTGCTATTTTCTTATTCATTATTAAACCAACTCCTGCGTTTCCTCTGATTTTGTGTTGATAATTCGGTAGTCGCCTGACCGAAAATCCTGTTCTTCCCGCCAACGTACTTCACTTATACCAACTACATCAAACTTTAGTCTATCCATCTCCCTTTTCAGATACTCTAACCTACCACAACGATTCAAACTTCTAATATTCCACGCTCCGACTCGCAGAATGTTAGTATCTATCTTCCTGATTATCGCCCCCTTTCGTGTAGTCCCCACCCGTAGATCCGAATGGGGGACTAGTTTACCTCCGGAATATTATACCCGGGAGGAAGCCATCATCAGTACATCATTCATACAGAGAGAGTTAGTTACGGTTGTAGTTTCCCGTTGCTTTCAGCCGTGTAGCAGTATCAACACAGCTAAGCCATGTTGTGTATTATTACAAGGCCATATCAGTCAATCATCCAGACTGTCGCCCTTGCAACTTCCGAAAGGATGCTACCCCCCTTTCGATGTACCATTCGTTAGTCTGGTCTTTTAACAGATACCCATCCGATATGGTTGCACCTGCGGCTCGGCTATCTGCTTCATTGGGACACGCAAGCCTCCCCACCGCGGCTAGGTCACATGGTTCGCAGGGTAGGGGTTTCATATACAAGATATTAAACTGCCTTTCATAAAAATATTAACAGGTGTGTTATATACAAAGAATAATGCTGATATTTAAAAAAAAGACTATTATCAAACCCACTTATCTATAGCATCAGTGGAATGTCTTTGCTTTTCTTCTTTCTTCATCGGTATTGTATTAACTGAAACTCGGTCTCCTGAATGTTTTACTTTTGTTTAAAGCGTCCATTCGAATAAAAGAACGACTTCTCACGAAGCAACTTGCAAGCTTATACATTTCGCGGAATTTCTTCTTCACGATATCCTTAAGGTTTGTGATGGTGTTAGAACCCTCTTTCAGTTCTTTCCCGTGGTAAAATTTGAACATCTGCACTACTGTGGTGTACCAGTTCTCTGTAGGCTGCATCAAACTGTCTCCAGACGTCTTTGAAATCTAATTTCTATCCCTTGTAGGTTGACCCGTTTTTTCTCCACAATCGCTTTCAGTATCGGGGTTCTTCTTCTTTACCCTAAAAGCTATATAGCCAGTGAAGTCTTCAAGCAGTTCATCATGATCATTGGTTTCGCGACTGTCCTCCAGCTATTCTACTAGCTCTTCAAGTGCTTTAACAAATCTTGCTCGTCCTCCTGTAAATAATACAATTTTGTGGACTCAACGCAGGCCTTAGTCTGGCACACGATATCCGACTTTTGATCGACTTCATCAGTAGCAGATAACATATTTGGACGTAATGTTTCATGTTCTTCTGGAGAACAGTTGGAATATCTTATCGCGTCGGAAGCATTGAGGCTGAGAAACAATGATCTTACCCTTTGCGTCACAGCTGTCGAAGAGGATGGTCATAAAATCTTCCGAACCCCCGTGGCTGAGAAATATTGATTTCAATAATGTCTTGATTACTTCTTACTGCCACCATTTATTTATGTCAGTGGCTTTAGGGAATACATTAAAGTGTACATTTCACTACACACACGGTTTGTTATACACCACAGATATGTTACTATAGTGTAGTATTAGCTTCTGCGTGCACAACGATTCTTATTCGAACTATCTCTACCTCATTCAGGGAAGCTTCAACGCGAGGGTCCTGCGTGACGTGACAGCTTTGCTTTGCTACTGCGCATTTCTCCCGTGATCCTAACCTTATATTCTACGTACCTTGGGGTCCTACAGTTATCGAAAACACACGAAATAGTCGTTGACAATACCTAGCTATATATTTCATTGGACGTTGTCGTCGTCGCTTTGGCTCTCTGGGTGATTCACAGCAATATTTCTTCTTTCACACAGGATAATGTACACTCATATTGCTTTGCATTCATGATAGATCAGCCGGTTAAGAATCAGTCTCCTTACACAACCAATCCCAAGAAATAATGATACTCACCATGATATCAAAATAAACTGCACAGAAAAATAATCCCAAGGGATACTGGCAGTATTTCCCCCTCCCCCCAAAATAAAAAACAAAAACCTTCCCATAAACCAATTTTCCCGTATTTACAAATTAAGTCACTCAGACTTGTTACTAAAATAAACTCTGTGCCATGCCTTTGCACAACGAACTAAGAATCCCTATCAGTTACTAGCTACAACATTATAAAATTATTTCTCTGTACCCTTCACGTCATACATAATAGAGTGGTATTACTCAGCCTTATTGTCCCTCGATGACACCTCGGTTAGCTACGGGTCGTCCATTCTTGTTTTAGTGTTGACTCATGACCACGTTGATAGCTGTTGACTACATCTGCTGGCTGCGACTGCTACGGTAAAACTCCATAGTCCTGGGCACTGGAAATCTTCAGTATCTGTGGCACAGATACTCACACAGTTAATACCCGTTCCGTTCGTCTGCGTCACCGCGCACTATTCGACCCGATCTTTGATTCAATGTCCCGAAATCAAATATACTAACACACGGTATTTTTAATCGTATAACACACCTTATTTATAGCACAACTCCGAACTAACCCCTGTATAACCGCTCAGTATAGTGATGCTTATAACATCACCCGTCTCCCTGCTTTGTCTCGGGCGACGAATTTAATAATAATTATGAGTTCAACTTATTGTTCAAAAATCGTCAAAATTCCACCGCGCAGTTAATTACATCCCTCTTTTTTAAGTTCTACTCATACACCACTCAAATTAAGCCGTTTCGACTTTTCTGCATTAACAGTTCCCACCCAAAAGGGACCCAGAGCCCGATACCGACACACATCTGTCTTTCGCGAAATTAAAACACCGACAGCCCTGGGGTGACCATTCCAAAGCCTTATATTAGCTGAGAAGTTTCTCCTCTCTAATTTCCTATACACCCTACTCTCGGTGTATTTGAGACGCAATCGTGCGATAATCAGGTGACCAGCGATCTTATAATATGGTTAAAACTCACCCGAACGAAATCCGTTCGCAGAATCCCCTTTAATTAATAAATATGTCTTCAAATTTCGGCTCGCTCACGGGGTTACCCCTGTCAAGTGGGCGTCAAGACATTTAACACATGTCCTCTGTAACTTTCCACTGTTATGTAATCACCTATTCCTTCTTTTAATAAAATATTATCACCATAAAGGACGTCACACACTCTAAATAAATTCATGAATCACGAACAGCTCTTTTGAATCGTTGTACAATACAGTTATTAAAATCGTCAATTCCTTTAATGTAGAAAACGAGTTGGTCATGGTGTTTTGAAGATGGTTCCCAGATTACGATGCTACAAGGTGTACCTCTCCCACTCACCAAATACATGTGGTGGGGATCACATTTCCCTCCTTTCCATCCAGGGATTCCCTAGCTCTGCTTTAGGGAAATACATTCTAGCCACACCCGTGGCGTTCCAAGCACTAGTCCTTGGTTCATGTCCCTGTCGGGTACAGTATATTCCTTAACAAATTATGCTGTTTTAGGAATACTTCAGTACATAAAAAATCCACTTACAGTACGTATCGTACAAGTAATAATCAATAGTCTCCAAATCATTCCATAAGTCTACCCTTTAGCCACCTTTCTACAAGGTTCGGGGTTGAGGTGAGATGAATTTATGTGGCATATTTTTACGGCTTACAGCCGGATGCCCTTCCTGATGAAAACCTCACTTGAGGAGCTAATGAAGTTGAAACGCATGATGATGAATAAAATTGCGTAAGGAGGTGAAGGGAATTAGCTGTTGCTTATGAATAGGGACTGTCCTGGCATTTGCCTCAAAGTGAAAATGGGAAACTAGAAAAAACTATTCTCAGGACAGCCGACGGTGGGGTTCGATCCCATTTGTCTCCCGAATGCAGAGCTTGGCTCCATAGCCGTAGCGCGTTAACATGCGCGACCACTCCGGTCCGTTTCTCCGAATCATTCAAGTGCAAGTTATTAGCTGCAAAAGAAAATAATATTTAACTCGTTCTTCGACTCACAGTTTCAAACATGGGAGGTCGCCTGTCAACTGTGTGGTGTGATTACGTTCTTGGATCAGCTAAGCTCACGTGTGAGGTGACGTCATTACGTTAGCTAAAGCGGACGGGATTGAAGGCGTTGGCCCGTCATGCCGACACATTCAGAGGGAGAGAAATTGCAAACACAGAATAAAAGGTACTGACTTGATCACTATGAGCTACCATGCAGTACTCTGTTGACCATCTTGTGTATCCGAAAGTTATGCGCTCCTAAACATGTCCTTTTCACGGTTTCTGGTTTGATAGGAGGCAGTCGACATCCCGGAAGATTGTTTTTGTGGTTTCCCATTTTCAACCAGGCAAATGCTTGGACTTTACCTTAATTAAGGCCACGGCCGCTTTCTTCCCACTCCTAGCGCTTTCCTATTTTCTCGTCGCCATAACGCCTGTCTAGGTCGGTGCGATGTAAAGCAAATTGTAAAAAAAAAAATAATAGAAGGAAGCTCGGGCTTAGGAAAGATAATGTCAGTAAAGCTCAACTTTAGGATTCCAGCAAGATATAGCAGATATTTTAGATTCAGCGTTTTAAATATAGTGCATCGCTATTGACCTATCAAGGCTTTGGATTGGGTAGATCTTGGAAGATTATAGACGAAAATGAGGGCTATTGGACTAGGGAAAAGAGTGGTTGAATGGGTGGATAAATTTCTAGAAAACAACACTCAGAGAATTAGAGTAGCTACAGTTTCATTGATCCTGTAATGATTAAGAAGTGGGTCCAGCAGGGCAGTATTATTGGACCTTTATATTTTCTTATACCAGGTGGACCTTCAGCACCGTACTTTCTACTTGTAAGAGTCCCGCATGCGCTAATGATGAGTGGAATGCCTGATCGCTGGTTTGCAAAGGAGCGCTATAATGTGGTGTATTTCGGATTTAAAACAAATAGCAGTCATTTTACTGCACTCGTTCTATAACAGCGTGTATTTGTAAACATGCCAAAGGCGCAGAAAATATTTAATAACTCATTAATTTACACGTATACAGACATTCCACTCTAACGCAAAGTTGTTTATATGTGTCTCGAACGATACATTACTTCTTAATTGCAACTGTATTCGGCGAAATACGTATATAGAAGGGAGGCGGCTATTTGGAAACTCCCGCACATAACGTCTGTGAGCTTCGACTACATTCCGACCAAATTCTCGTCGCTGAACACACTGGCCATTGTCAATATGTTGACAGCAGCTCTAGTACTGTACCAAATACTAGCCTACTACTCTGCGTTCTCGAAAACGAGGCTTACTAACGGAAGGGGGCACTTTTGACCGGTAGCGCTGAGGAACATGCAGGGAGCGGCCGTCCGCTTGTTATCTCTTCGTATTCTGTCGTAATGAACCTGCAGACAGCAATACCCCTGTGAAAATCATATATTAGGCATCCCTTTCATCACTAGTGCGTGTTGGACACTCGTAAGTGGGAAGTACGGGGCTGGCGGGCTACCTGGTATATATATATGATATGAGTAAAGAAGTGGAATCAGAGATAAGGCTATTTGCGGATGATGTTATACTGTATAGAATAGTAAATAAGTTTCAAGATATGAGCGACTGCAGGGGGACCTCAACAATGTTTGAGATGAAAAGCAGGAAATGATATGATTGTAGACAGGATGAAAAGACAAGCTGCAAGTTTCACCAAGAGGAAATGTCCTCTCACTTTTAATTACTGTGATGATGAGGTGATACTACCTCATGGGGAATGATTTAAGTACTAGGTGTTAATATAAGGAATGATCTTCATTGAGGTAATCACATAAACGAGGTTGTTAAGATCTCGTCACATGGTTATGAGAGTATTTAGGGATTATAGTAACTATGTGAAGGAGTGGGTGTATCAGTCTCTGGTAAGACACCGATTAGATTATCATTCCATTGTATGGGACCTGCACCAGGACTACTTGATACGAGAACTGGAAGCGATCGAAAGGAAAGCAACACGATTTGGTCTGGATGATTTCCGTAAAAGGAGTAATGTAATGAAAATGTTCCGAATTTGGGCTGAGAAGATTTTTGAGTAAGGAGACGAGATGCCCGACTACGTGATATGTTTTGAGGTGTCAGTGGAGAGACGGCATGGAATGACATTTCTAGACGAATAAGGTTGTGCGTTAGGAATGATAATAAAGTTGGAATTCAAGGGGACAAATTGGGGGAAAATATTTATTTTTAGTGGGAGGAGTAAGGGATTGGAATAAATTATATCAAGGGGAATGTTCGATACATTTCGAAGTTCTTTGAAAACGTTTAAGAAAAGTCTGGGTAAGTAATTGATAGGAAATCTGCCACCTGGGCGGCAGGCATAAATCCAGAGCATTGGTGATTTTTTGAGTGTTTGATTTTTCGACCTTGTCACCTTATTAAGAACGCCAAGGAACCGCTTTAGGTTCAGGAACATACTATATATGACGCGCACTGGATTGGCTAATTCGTTCGTCACAGGATGAATATTTTTATGGCGCTTTATACTGTGGTGGTAGTTTATGTCGAAACGTATCCTAGCATACGATCGTGTGACTAATTAGGGAGAGTCTTTAAGCTATCGACCTTGTGATGTTCTTCCTTCATCGCCGCACAGCGGACGTCACTGCTCCAGTACGGATGTTATTCACGTTATAACCATTAGAACGCCCGCCTCTGCAGCGTAACGATTAGCGCTATTAGCTCCCGTCCTCGGAGGCCGGGGTTCGATTCCCAGTACTACCAGAGATTTAAGAATGGAATGAGGGCTGGCATGTGTTTAAAATGGTACATGCAGCTCACTTTCCTTGAGGATGTTCCTGCAAATAGCTGCACCACTTCGGGGAATAAGGAGACACGACTCTATTTACACTTAAAACAACAATCATCATCAACATTATCATAATCCTTCTCCCCCTCCTTCGCATCTTCATCCTCCTTCATTAGACCTTCTTCTCCGTCCTCTTCTAATGCCTTATCCGTTCCGAAAGCTGGCAGTCATCATAGCGAATTCAGTCTTGCTTGAGGCGTTACGGAACAGTTCTGCTGAAGGTGCCAGATTCGTCGGCGTCCACTACCTCTCTTCGCAGACTGCCTCTGTGGATCAGTGGTAGAGTGTCGGCCTCCGGACCCCAAGATAGTGGGTTCAAATCCGGCAGAGGTAGTCGGATTTTTGAAGGGCGGAAAAAAGTCCATTCGACACTCCATGTCGTGCGATGTCGGCATGTAAAAGATCTCTG
Organism: Anabrus simplex; assembly: GCF_040414725.1. Classification (NCBI taxonomy): domain Eukaryota; kingdom Metazoa; phylum Arthropoda; class Insecta; order Orthoptera; family Tettigoniidae; genus Anabrus; species Anabrus simplex. The sequence goes on along the minus strand of NC_090265.1, from coordinate 1,641,434,949 downwards.
GTGACACATTTGGTGTTTACCCGACAAAATTCATTAAATCTCAGCCATAGACGCCCAAGAGAGATCCGGTTACTCGGTCTGCCATCTAGTGGGCCTAGAGTAAAACGGAACGTCGAAATTGACGAGCAGACAGCCAGATGGCGTCAAATTGAAATATCTGCACACGGTAGCTGAGGCCATACGATTATTATTTATTATTAGTTACTTTTACCTCTCTTCACGAAGCTCTTCCCTTGTAAGACGAGCTGGAATATTGGATACTTTCATTCATTCTTCATGTCATGCCTGAATTTCTCTAGTTTCCTTTGTTTAACTGTATCAAGTGGCTCTTTCTTCTTATTTATTCGACTCAGTACATTTTATTTAGTCAATTCGTCATCATCATTATCATGTTGCTACAATCATGTCTGGCTGTCCTCTTCGTATCCACGTACGGATCAAAACCTAGTTCATCGATGGTTTTCATAATATAATGATTTTCTTGTTCGTCCCCATGTTCTCTTCCCCACCAATAGAAGGGATTATTTTCAAAGTAACGCATTTCCAAGAAATAATTATTTTCAGGAAATGCCGTTTTTAATAAATGGATTTCCTAATAAGGTAGAGATTTCATCCACATCACTTCAAACAAAATCTCCTCGTCATGCTAGCTGAAATCTTGGTGCAAGTAATACCATCAAAATGGGGGACAGAGAGGCGTTCATGGATTCACGTCACTTTGGAACTAAAGAGGGGCTTGAAATACCATTTATGAGGATGGTGTAGGTTAGGTTACTTTGTATTTGCTCGAACTGTCGAATATAATGCTTAATGATATACTTAATGAAATACTTCACTAGTGCTGTATTTGTTCACAATTTCAAAATTTCAAAATGCATTTGATATGAGTAGAATACAAAAATGCCAATAAGAATGTTAATTGACCAAAAAATAACATATGGATTGAAACAAACTTAAAGTTGATTGTCTCGAGTTATATCCATAGAGTTAGTAAATAATACACTAGAGGTAGCATTGACGCTGCAGTCACGTGCGAAGTTGAACGAGCGCGCTGTTTGGCAAGAGCTGGATTGTTTGGCACTGTCACTACTGGAGCTTCCCGATAAATTGACGTATATACTTCTCTGAAGGAAAATGAATCCCCTAGTTTCAAAATCCTCTATATCCACTTCCATAAATTCTTCAGGAAGTGACTTTTTCTTTGACAGGTTATTATTGAAATGGTATTGAACAATTTGTGTTATTTAAACATGCAAAGAGGATCCAGAAGCAACTACAAGTTATATAAAATACATTAAGAGGATATGCAGTAAAATCAGTGTTAAATATGAACGTAGAGGGTTTTAAATCTCAAATATTAACATAGGGGATTTTGAAACTCATAATCATGAATACTACTGGATATGGAGCATTTTGAAACTCACTTTACTTCAGCTCTTGTCACGCAAATGATGTTAAACAATATAAGATCACTGAATCACATTTTATACAACTGTTTTGCATTCTTGGCCTAGTAATCATGATTACAAACTTCTAAATCACAGTCAACAATGTAACTATAAGCAATTTATTAATACTTTAATCGCTAAACAATTCTCACGTTTCTCGCTTTTCCCTAGACGTTTTCCAAGTACCCACCTACTGCAAACTTTATCGCCCTCTTCTTGGAGTTGCTTTAGGAACAAGAAAAGTTCCGTCCCTAATTTTTCAATAAATGATGCCAAGAAAATGTACAACAAATCGCTTCCTCCTTAATGCACTAGGAAACCACCTACCATCAGAGTAACGCATATTGCCAACATACTGCTTTAGAATTATCCTGTCCGAAGTAGAAAGAACGGACAATTTTTACTTTCTCCAGTGATTAAGCCTTTTACTTTAATCAAAATCCCCGTGAATAGGTTCAAAGTATCCTCTGACAATCATATTGTTTTGTCTTCATTCGGGTCCATTAGTATACGAAAATCTGTGGTTAAGAGAAGATCGCAAGTGTTGGCTGCATTGTTAAACAAGTGACGTCATTCTTATTCCTCAATATATCTGGAATTTCTCATTAGTTGATACACATAGAGGCTCTTGAAAGTAACTGGTGTTGGATATAGAGGAATTTGAATTGAACAGTGATTTTCAAGTAGCTCGTTCTATGTAACTTAGCGAGTTTTGAAACTCAGAGGTTCATCAACCGATCGAACTCATCCTTAGAAATCTACAGCTATGCTTATTTCAATTTTTTTTAAATGGTCTTTAGGGGGGTTTGAATCTAGAGGATTCAAATGCCAGTCTCCTGTGCAGATTATGGGTGCAAAGACAGGTTCATAAAGGACAGTGGCGTATCATTTAACAGGTACTTTCCTTGAGATTCATTTCCGTGCGTATAAAATAACACTTTGCGTGACACTTATTGCCATGTGATTTGGCCTACATCGGCTGACTTTGCGACTGATTCCCCTGTCGGTGTGAATTAGATTCTTTGGATCTCACCTTGAAGACTGAAATTAATGTTTTACTAAATATAAGGGATGACATTTTCCTCTGAATGGCCATGCCTTTGAAAAATCATGAGCATGATACCGAGCGATTGGCTGCAGGTTTTAGGACACGTAGCTGTCAGCTTGCATTCAGGAGATAGTGGGTTTGAACCCCACTGTCGGTAGCCCTGAAGATGGTTTCCAATTTTTACACCAGGTCACAGTCGTTTCCTTCCCATTCTTAGCCCTTTTCTGTCCCATAGTCATCGTAAGACCTATGTATGTCGGTGCGACGTAAAGCGGATTGGTACTAAAAGATAAATAAGAAAAGATGTGCATGATATCCTGGAACTGTGGTCCGTTTTTCCTTTTTTTGTGTGTGTATTTATAGTAGGCCTATTAACAGATATTGAATTTATTTTCTGTACATACAGTTTGTTGATTTTCCTTCGTACAATACGTATAGCAGTCCCCATTCATACCTCACCAGATTTTACAATTTAGAGGACTAGATGTGCAACACCGTGTGAACATCTGAGTCCTTTACTTTCGTCACTATTATTATTCCTTTAAATGTAATATAGGACTATATACAAGTATAATAAATTATTGACCGAGCGAGTTGGCCATGCGGTTAGGGCCACGCAGCTGTAAGCTTGCTTTCGAGAAATAGTGGGTTCAAACTCTACTGTCGGCAGTCCCGAATATGGTTTCCGTGGTTTCCCATTTTCACACTAGGCAAATGCTGGGACTGTACCTTAATTAAGTCCACGGGCGCTTCCTTCCCACTGCTAGTCCTTTCCCATCCCATCATCGCCATAAGGCCTATCTGTGTCGGCGCGATGTAAAGTAAATTGTAAAAAATATTGTATTTTATCGGTTCTCTTCAATCATATAATTTACTACACTTCCTTTCCATTAACGGAAATCATTTTACAAGTTAAAATCTTAAAGCAAATCATACATTTCAGGAAAAGCTAAATAAAACGCCATAATAGGCTGGAACCACAACCGAGTGCCATATTTCCACTTGTAATCACGTTTATAAAACATTGACAGTACTAATAATAATAATAATAATAATAATAATAATAATAATAATAATAATAATAATAATAATAATAATAATAATAATAATAATAATAATAATAATAATAATAATAATAATAATAATATTGGCTTTACGTCCCAATAAGTACTTACATAGTTTTCGGAGGTGATGACGTGTCAGAATTTCTTCCCACGGGAGTTCTTTCATGTACCTCTAAATCTATCTGCAAGAGGCTGGCATATTTGAACACCTTCAAGTATCATCGGACTGAGCCAGGCTCGAACCTGCCAACTTGGGCTCAGAAAGCTAGGGTCTAAACCGGCGATGATAATATTTTGTCTACTTTATCCCAACATATCGCCAACGTTTTTAGGCCTAAAACCCACTCATCCGCTTCGTACGAGAGGGGACATTTTCGGTCGTTGGACAGAATTATACCAAATTCCTGGACATTTACACACAAAAATAGCGAAATATACGTGCCCTCCTTCTAAACGTATGTTGTTAGAAGACTTAATATGAACAGTGAATTGATTTTCTGTTACTTAACTGCACCAGAACACCGTCCTCTTTTATCACGCATTTAAGTCCTGTATTCATGCTTTTTGAGCTTTATTTTTTACTGAAGAGAAGCATCGCACGTATGCTGTAGTATCTGAGGATACTTACATGTAAGAATTAAAAAAAAATCCTTTTCTATATCCACACAGTTTTAAAAGTCCCCTATTTGCATTGATGAGTACAGCGGAGTGAGCTTTTTGCCAAACAGCTGCGATTTCAACATGCTCCGCTCGCTACAGTGATTCTCTCGTAGACGGTGGCACCAATGCTACCTCTAGGCCCGGTTGTATAAAGACATCTGACTGGAGATCAATTAAGAACTTAGTTCTGAAAATGAACGGAGATTACGACTTCATCGTGTTGTATAAAACTGAACTCGGTTTACACATATGTAGTTCAAATGTAATCGGAGTTCAAAAAAGTGGACGTGGCAACACCTCAAAACAAATGAAATACGAAATAGCTCGGACCTTTGGATAATACATAAATGGCGGGATTGACCTGGCCGTGACTGTAAACAAATGAAATACGAAACTGCTGTGACTGTCGAAGAAGGATAAGAAGATAATATTGAAATCTCACGAAGTAAACATGGAAAGAACTTCAAAGGAGCGTTCTGCGAATTTCACACCGAAATAAAAGGACGATCTGGTGGATATTGTACTATCAAGGTACAAACATATAATAGAAAATACAAGAACCGATATGGTGACACCAAAGTTGAAAGAGAAAGCCGTTGACTTGTCAATTTAAAGAGGTCTCCAACAACCATTTGAAAACTTCTTGTAGCATAAAACATACACATGGGTGACAGGGGATAATTTCTTTGAGTATGTTTTTAATAGTGTGTCGTTAACTTCAGTTCCAGTCGTTCCTCAATATCTTTCGAGAAACGAAATCTCGTTTTGAATATTTGATCACCCATTTCAATCATCGGATTCCGTCTGTACCGAAAGACGCGAGGAGCTCATCGTAAATTCATCTCTTATTCATCAGACGAAAAGTCGGAATAATCTGACATCCCTGCTAAAGAATATATATATATATATATTACACAGTTGCTTTGTTTTGTAAACTTGAAACATAATTCAAAATAATTCATTATTGAAGCAGTATCATAAAACTAAGTTACAACAACGTGTTGGTTTGACAGTAGGCTATTGTTTATATGATATTCATATAACCTCACTTCTGAAAAATCGAGCGATCTTTAGCAATATTATTTAACTACTAGCATTCAAGATATTTGTAACTCATCTCGATATTATTAAGGTGCGGTATTCTTACGCAGATGCGATACAAGGAAACACTTCTCAAGTCTTCAGGGCTAGTTCAATGTTTAATATGAATGATAATAATCTAGGTTCAAGGAGATTAACCGACGAATATTCGCCAGTCAAATCTGAACTTAGATCGAGACGAGATGACCTTAGATTAGCGTTTATACAACGGAAAATCGAAGTTCAACTTGACTGGCAGCCATTTTTCCTCGTTAAACTCAGATCAAATGTTTTATACAACCGGGCCCTAGTGTATCATTTACTAACTCTATGGTTATATCACATATTTTTCAACACACGAATTTTCAGGAGGAACTGTTCGAAATATCTATTGGCCCGTACACTTCACACGTCCAACTCGCAAAATAAAATATTTAAAAACTGATTATTACATTCGAGTTGAAGACTTAATGTTTATCTTTGTGGGTTTCAATATCTAGCACTTGAAGTAGAAGGAAGCATGCCAGGATGTCCTTCACTCACACCCAGTTTACCGAGGAGGTTCTTGACTTTGTGTTCTTTCAACGCCCAGTGGTACTTACTGCACTTCAAGATAAGGGCATTTCCTACCTCCTTTCACCAGAGAAGGGACAAAACCACGAGTGCAGGAGCAGAGCGCCGACACAACCACTAAGCGGTTACCTGACATGCGCGCGCCAGGCTGTTGGTCGGGTAGATTTGCAGCACTTTGGAAATAAAAACAGCCGGGGTTGGAACACTTGCACGGAGTGGCATTTGAACGGAGTGATACTTGCACGGAGTGGCATTTGAACGGAGTGATACTTGCACGGAGCCCTCCCTCTATCTAACAGTATTTGGTGAGTCAGAAGTAGTATGGCGATATTTGCACGGAGAGACACTTATTCAGACCCTCAATTTTCATACATTCCGATATTAATAGACACGTGCAGTACTTATCATAGCCTCGATTGAAGAGCTGGTCTAACTCCTCGGTGTAAATTGTTCAAATGATATTATCTGTTTCCCTCGCACGTTTTCCTTGCATTTTTTTACCACAGTTTTCTCACTTCGCCGCTTCATCCGAAATACAAACATGAATTGCCTCACCTAAAACTATATTACTTTTTCTTGTTATTATTCCTTTAATTTATTTTTATAGAATTCTACACATAGCCGATAATTCAGTTGAACTTGACTGGTATAGTCCACAATTTAATGATATCCGTTGTTAATCAACAAAAGCCTTCCCCTTACTGGTGGTCTTGGTGATCTCCATAGCTGTAGAACAACTATTACCACCAGTCCAACACGGAATACTACTTATTATCAGGTATCAACTGAAGCTATGAACTCTAATGACTTCTACTTATCTATCTATCTATCTGGCTGAACGGTCAGCGTACTGGCCTTCGGTTCAGAGGGTCCCGGGTTCGATTCCCGGCCGGGTCGGGGATTTTAACCTTAATTGGTTAATTCCAATGGCACGGGAGCTGGGTGTATGTGTTGTCTTCATCATCATTTCATCCTCATCACAACGCGCAGGTCACCTGCGGGTGTCAAATAGAAAGACCTGCACCTGGCGAGCCGAACCCGTCCTGGGATATCCCGGCACTAAAAGCCATACGACATTTCATTTCATTTCATTTCTATCTATCTATCTATCTATCTTTTTACCGGGAGAGCCTTCCACTCCCCTGCTTCTACATGCCAACCCTTCTTAGGTCTCCATGCAAGTGTCAACACATTCCATCTCCGTGCAAGTGTCACAACTTCAAACAGCCTAGAGTTGCGTCACTTCAGAAATAATCACAATGATTGGATGCCATTTAAACCAAGAATACTCCACTTTCGAAATAAATACGTTTAAACATGATAAAGTACTATTGTGGGAATGCATTGCATGTTCAGATTGAAATCCGAAGAAAGGAAATTGCATCAGTCCTACAGTTAATTGCAGAAGAGTCGTACCTGAATGTGTCTTCGTTTTCCTTGATACGCGGGTTGAGCATAAGGCAATGTGGTTTTATGTGCGCTGTTTTAGGTGTTTAATCGCGTATCAAAGTGCGATGAAACTAACCTCGCGAGTGCTTTCGTATTAATGCTGGCTGTCTGCGTAGACGATGCGGGCAGTGCGTGCATTGGATATCAAAACAACCTCCTGTATTAATCTGTGATTACCATTTGAACACACTTCTTCCTATTGTTGCTACTGTGTGAACTTGCAATATAATGCAGCATCTGTTTTATTTTTTTCTGTATGAGTAATAACACTTTTTTGAGTGCTTCGATAGGACTGGCAAGCATAAAGGAAGGATCTCTCCTCATTGCTGCTTCATGTATCGTTTCATATCGTTCGTAGATACTTTTCTGATTCCTAAATATGCACCCGCGTTCGTAAATTGGGAATCATAAATTGTTCTATAATGATCGGGCTCTCAAGTGGTATCGCAGTGATGTCTGATGTTTTCTTCCTTTGTTTTTAATTTCAGATATTTTTAATGATTGTGATTTCTATGGTGAATTTATATCATCGGTATGCATTATGTGTTGTGAAGTGATGATTTTCTGTTGTAACCCATCGTGTGCTTAGTTTGTTTTTTAAATGTAAATTTAAATGTCTGATGTTGGCTCGTGACGTCATAGTTTCTTCATGGCTGACCTTCAGCGAATTGAAGGGATGTACTGACTGTGAACTATGACGTCATAAACATTGCTACCATATCAAAATATTCGTAGCTCTTGGCAAATATTTGCATTTAATAATTTCTTATACTTACAAATTCCGAAAAATCATGTTTCGCATCTAAGTTCCTTCTTTGGACAAGGTAAAATTCTCCTTTTAAGTTTAAAAATGTCTGAGACTCGAATTGAAGATAGTCAGCTTGTATAGCAGACCCGACGCGGCTCACCCTCCCCCTTCCCCTCGAAGGATGCGGTATCTACCAGACAAATGGAAATATTCAGTTAGGGGTGAGAAGCTTAAGGTGCTGTGGAATGTATAAATAATGCCAAGACCGAGCTCGTTAGCCGCAGTCGCTTAAGTGCGGCCAGTATCCAGTATTCCGGAGATAGTAGGTTCGAACCCCAATGTCGGCAGCCCTGAAGATGGTTTTCCGTGGTTTCCCATTTTCACACGAAGCAAATGCTGGGGCCGTACCTTAATTAAGGCCACGGCCGCTTCCTTCCCACTCCTAGCCCTTCCCTGTCCCATCGTCGCCATAAGACATATCTGTGTCGGTGCGACGTAAAGCAAATAGCAAGATAATAATAATAATAATAATAATAATAATAATAATGCCAAGTAGATTTACCAGATGCCGGCCCCGTGGTGTAGGGGTAGCGTGCCTGCCTCTCGCCTGGAGGCCCCGGGTTTGATTCCCGGCCAGGTCAGGGATATTCCTCTCGACCTGAGGGCTGTTTCGAGATTCACTCAGCCTACATGATTAGAATTGAGGAGCTATCTGACGGTGAGATGGCGACCCCCGTCTTGAAAGCCTAGATTAACGGCCGAGAGGATGCGTCGTGCTGACCACACGGCCCCTTGTAATCTGCAGGCTTTCGGGCTGAGCAGTGGTCGCTGGGCAGGCCAAGGCCCTTTCAAGGGCGTTAAGTGCCGTGGGTTTTTTTTTTCTTTTAGGTTTACCAGATGTATGATATAATGCAAGGAAACTGTCAACCAGAAAATCCTTGTGCTACATAATGTTTATTCTCAGGGAGCACAGTAAACCCTCAGAGTAGTTCCCTAGATTGTGGAAGATATCAGATACCAGTCGCTTCAGCATGCGTGAATTTTGCAATCTCATGTTTCACAGAGTTGACAATGTCCTCTCATCTCCCAAACTGTCTCCCACGCAATGGTTCTTTCACTTTGGGGGATGAGGTCAAAATCACATGGAGACAGATCCGGTGAGTATGGCAGATGTTTCAGAATGTCCCACTCCTAGCTCTGAAGTTACCTTCCGGGCGTTTGTCACGATGTAACTGTGTCTGCAGGAAAGTTCTGTAATATGCTGCCGTCACTATTGTGACATGTGGAACGAAGTGACGTCGTAAGTCACAATGACCGTCAGCTTCACAGGAGAAGAATTTTGTTGTAACTTTGTCTTCGTGGTGATCCTGCAGACTAGCGTTTGAGCTTCGGTTCATATGGTCTGGCCCAAAATTCATTCGCCACATTCATTCTGCACGGAGCCTGACTCACTGCTGCAGTTCCATCGCACTGTGCGTGGTACCTGTCTAACACATCGCAATCTTGTGCTGTGTCCATGTACCGGGTGTCCACAATTAAACTGACTGATCGTAGAAGTCTGAAATTTCGTAGATATGTTAATTAAACAAAGCGCTCGCGAATTATGCCACAATATTATTACTTAAGTCTTCCACCAGGCGAAATATGGCGCTGTGAGCAGTCAGATGCAATATACCGTAACTCTGACGTCAATTCCTTGGTGATGCATTTTCATTCCTCTTCGGTGCGAGAAACTTCAGCAACGACCACATCATCTCAAGGCATTTTTCAGATGCGTGGCCTTCAAATCCCTCAACCTAAATTGATGTGAATTCTGGTTGCAGAGATATTTGAAGGATCGTGTCTATCAGGAGCATCCGTTCTCTGCCTAATGTCAAATTTATCATACAACAACATGTTCCTATTTCATCCGATATGCTGCGGACACCCGTCGACCATGCGGTGTTAGTGATGCAGCATGTTACTAAGTTGGGAGACCATATTTTTGTAACCATAAATCCTACTAAACGTGCCAGAACCACCATTATCAAGTGTCTAATATTCACTGCCTTCCTTCTGCGACCCTACCACTGCTTACAGCGCCATATTTTTGTCCGGTGACAAGATTTGGAACTAATAATGTTCGTGCCATAATTCGTGAGCACATTGCTCAATTAACATATCTACGACATTTCAGACTCCTACGATCGTTACTGCCCGTGCTGAACACCGCCAGTTTAATTGTGGACACCCGATGCTACGAGTGTTATGCTTTCCAGGACATATGACCATTATATGGCAAGACCGTGCAAATAGGAGGGGAAACATAGTTGCCATTACTTATGCCCCAAACCTCATCTTTTCTTTAAACGAGATTATTTAAATTTCTGTACCCCGTACTTGTTCTGGTCATTCTTCTCCAGAAACATATTTCCATTGCCCCCAGTCTTCCCTCTTCCAATTTTCGTAGAGTCCAGGTTTCACATCCGTATGTCAGCACAATCCAAACAAATGTCATGAGAAACGACTTTCAACCAACCAATCAATCAATCAATCAATCAATCAATCAATCAATCAATCAATCAATCAATCAATCAATCAATCAATCAATCAATCAATCAATCAATCAATCAATCAATCAATCAATCAATCAATCAATCAATCAATCAATCAATCAATCAATCAATCAATCAATCAATCAATCAATCAATACTGATCTGCATTTATGGCAGTCGCTCAGGTGGCAGATTCCCTATCTGTTGTTTTCCTAGCCTTTTCTTAAATGATTTCAGAGAAATTGGAAATTTATTGAACATCTCCCTTGGTAAGTTATTCCAATCCCTAACTCCCCTTCCTATACAAGAATATTTGCCCCAATTTGTCCTCTTGAATTCCAACTTTATCTTCATATTGTGATCTTTCCTACTTTTAAAGACACCACTCAAACTTATTCGTCCACTAATGTCATTCCACGCCATCTCTCCGCTGACAGCTCGAAACATACCACTTAGGCATAGAATCTCAAGGATAATATAATGAAACCACCTATTCAATACTTTCCACTTTTAATGTGGTTTGAATCTACATGAAATTACGTAGACTTACCAGATCAGGTACATGTTTCACCCATTAATTGGGCATCTTCAGCCTGTGGCCAACCTTTAGGTCAAGGGTAATAATGGTGATAAAGGAACAGGGAAATGAAAATGAAGTAGGGATGACATAAACTTGTTAGTGTTGAACTGTAGAAGTATTGTAAAAAAAGGAATATAATTAAGTAATTTAATAGATATATATTTACCAGATATTGTAATAGGAGTTGAATCATGGCTGAGAAATCATATAATGGATGCAGAAATTTTCTCACGGAACTGGAGTGTACATCGTAGAGATAGGATAGTAATGGTGGGAGGGGGAGTGTTCATTCTGGTGAAAGAAGAATTTGTAAGCTACGAAAAAGTTAAAGATGAGACACATGAAATTCTAGGTGTAAGGCTCATTTCTGAAGATAATAGGGAGCTTGATACATTTGGAGTGTACAGACCGGGAAAGGGTAGCACTGACACGCATTCAGAATTATTTGATAAGATAATCAGCTATGTAGGAAACGACATGGAAAGAAATGTGATTGTAGCGGGAGATCTAAATTTACCAGATGCCAATTGGGAAGGAAATGCGAACGACAGGAAGCATGACCAACAAATGGCAAATAAGTTAATGTGGGAAGGACAGCTGATTCAGAAAGTGATGGAACCAACTAGAGGGAAAAATATCCTGGATGTGGTGCTGGTAAAACCAGATGAGCTATATAGGAAAACTGAAGTAATAGATGGTATTAGTGATCATGAAGCTGTTTTATCGTAGTTAAAAATAAATGTGATTGAAAGGAAGGTCCTAAAAGTAGGACTATTAGGCAGTACCATATGGCTGATAAAGCAGGCATGAGGCAGTTTTTAAAAACTAACTATCATCGGTGGAAAACGGCAAATAAAAATGTAAACAGACTCTGGAATGGGTTTAAAGCAAATTGTTGAGGAATGCGAAAAGAGGTTTGTACCATTAAGGGTGGTAAGGAATGGTAAAAACCCACTTTATTATAATAGAGAAATAAAGAGACTAAGAAGGAGGTGCAGACTGGAAAGAAATACAGTTAGAAATGTCTGCGGAAGTAAGGAGAAATTAAAGGAACTTACAAAAAAAATTGAATCTAGCAAGGAAGGCACGATGGCAAGCATAATTGGCAATCATACAAATTTTAGTGAAAAATGGAAGGGTATGTATAGGTATTTTAAGGCAGAAACAGGTTCCAAGAAGGACATTTCAGGAATAATTAATGGACAAGGGGAGTGTGTATGTGAGGATCTTCAAAAGGCAGAAGTATTCAGTCAGCAGTATGTAAAGATTGTTGGTTACAAGGATAATGTCCAGATAGAGGAGCAGACTAAGGCCAATGAATTATTAAAATTTACATGTGATAACAATGGCATTTACATTAAGATACAAAAGGTGAAAAGTAGAAAAGCGGCTGGAATTGATAATATTTCTGGGGATATACTAAAGACAATGGGTTGGGATATAGTACCATATCTGAAGTACTTATTTGATTATTGTTTGGTCAGAGGAGCTATACCAGATGAATGGAGAGTTGCTATAGTAGCCCCTGTGTATAAAGGAAAGGTTAATAGACATAAAGCTGAAAATTACAGGCCAGTAAGTTTGACATGCATTGTATGTAAGCTTTGGGAAGGCATTCTTTCTGATTATATTAGACATGTTTGTGAAATTAATAACTGGTTCGATAGTAGGCAATTCGGTCTTGGGAAAGCTTATTCCACTGAAGCTCAACTTGTAGGATTCCAGCAAGATATAGCAGATATCTTGGATTCAGGAGGACGAATGGACTGTATCGCGATTGACCTGTCTAAAGCATTTGATAGGGTGGATCATGGGAGACTACTGGCAAAAATGAGTGCAATTGGACTGACTGGGTTGCTGAATGGGTTGCTATATTTCTAGAAAATAGATCTCAGAGAATTAGAGTAGGTGAAGCTTTATCTGACCCTGTAATAATTAAGAGGGGAATTCCTCAAGGCAGTATTATCGGACCATGCAATTTAAGTACTTAGGATCCGTCGTCACCTCAAACTGTGACACCACTCCTGATACTCGGATGAGGGTAAATGCAGCTTGGCTCAAGTGGAGACAGGTCACTGGAGTCCTCTGTGATAAAAAGATGCCTCAATATCTAAAGGCAAAAGTTTATAAGAGTGTGGTACGGCCAGCAGCGATCTATGGGACTGAATGTTGCCCCATGACGAAACAACAGGAGCAAATGTTGACAACCATGGAGATGAAGATGCTTCGATGGTCCATGGGGCTGACCCGATGTGACCACATAAGGAACACGGACGTCCGGCAAAGGTTTGGTGTCGCGCCCATCATAGACAAAGTGAGGGAAGCCCGTCTCCGCTGGTACGGCCACGTCATGAGAAAACAGGACGACTCAGTTGCCAAAACAGCGCTCCACATCAACCCAGAGGGAACAAGACCACGAGGAAGACCGGCAAAGAGATGGACTGACAACATCAGGGCAGACATGCACAGTGTTGGCTTAACACCAGAAGATGTCAACGACAGACAGAAATGGAGGAGATGTAGCAAAGCAGCAGACCCTGCAAGTCGGGATTAATGCTAAGAAAGAGAGAGAGATAAATGATATGAGTAAAGAAGTGGAATCAGAGGTAAGGCTTTTTGCGGATGATGTTATTCTGTGTAGAGTAATAAATAAGTTACAAGATTGTGAGCAAGTGCAACGTGACCTCGAAAATGTTGTGAGAAGGACAGCAGACAATGGTATGTTGATAAACGGGGTTAAAAGTTAGGTTGTGAGTTTCACAAATAGGAAAAGTCCTCTCAGTTTTAATTACTGCGTTGATGGGATGAATGTTCCTTTTGGGGATCATTGTAAGTATCTAGGTGTTAATATAAGGAATGATCTTCATTGGGATAATCACAAAAATGGGATTGTAAATAAAGGGTACAGATCTCTGCACATGGTTATGAGGGTGTTTAGGGGTTGTAGTAAGGATGTAAAAGAGAGCGCATATAAGTCTCTGGTAAGACCCCAATTAGAGTATGGTTCCAGTGTATGGGACCCTCACCAGGATTACCTGATTCAAGAACTGGAAAAAATCCAAAGAAAAGCAGCTCGATTAGTTCTGGGTGATTTCCGACAAAAGCGTAGCGTTACAAAAATGTTGCAAAGTTTGGGCTGGGAAGAATTGGGAGAAAAAAGGAGAGCTGCTCGACTGAGTGGTATGTTCCGAGCTGTCAGCGGAGAGAGGGCGTGGAATTACATCAGTAGACGAATAAGTTTGAGTGGCGTCTTTAAAAGTAGGAAAGATCACAATATGAAGATAAAATTGGAATTCAAGAGGACAAATTAGGACAAATATTCATTTATAGGAAGGGGAGTTAGCGATTGGAATAACTTACCAAGGGAGATGTTCAATAAATTTCAAATTTCTTAGAAATCATTTAGGAAAATGCTAGGAAAACAACAGATAGGAATATGCCACCTGGGCGACTGCCCTAAATACAGATCAGTAATGATCGACAAGATTTGGGACCTTTTTAACCATATATAGTATAGTATACAAACGTTAATAATTTCTTAAGACTAACATGCCAGGATAATAATTTTTAAAATGTGAACAAAACATAACTGTGGGTAATAAATTAATGGTGTTTTAACACAATTAATACTTGTCAGTCCTATTCTATCTAACTTAACATATGTCTAAAACTAATATATGTGTTGTCAACCACAAGTGGAGATTTAGAACTGATTGTTAGTCAAGATTGTTGTGAATGAAAAATATAAAATTTAAATTAACGGTGTTATTTACACCGATAAAACTTGTCAGTCTTGTTCTATTTAACTTAAAAATATGTTCAAAACTGAAATGGATCTTCTAGTCTCTAAAACGATGTGCTCATTCAGTAACAAATTCTTCTTGTTTCGATAGATTTGTTTTGCCATCATAATCCTTTTCTTGATTTCTGATAGGCATTTATTGTTCGAGTCAAATGAACTTCCCGAGTGGCAGAATTTCGTACCATTTAATGTAATGTTGGCTTGAGTTGGTCTTTTGTTCTCTTTGTCCACTATGAGTTTTGTATTTCCTGTATTCGTTCTCCTGACCGGGCGAGTTGGCCGTGCGGTTAGGGGCGCGCAGCTGTGAGCTTGCATCCGGGAGATAGTGGGTTCGAACCCCACTGTCGGTAGCCCTCAAGATGGTTTTTCTTGATTTCCCATTCCACACCAGGCAAATGCTGGGACTGTGCCTTAATTAAGGCCACGGCCGCTTCCTTCCCACTCCTAGGCCTTTCTTGTCCCATCTTCGCCATAAGACCTATCTGTATCGGTGCGACGTAAAGCAAATTGTGAAAAGAAATGCATTCGTTCTTAGCCCAAATTTCTCTAAGAAATTTTGAAAAACTCTTTTCTACTCATTTCACTTGCAGAGTTAGCTAAATTGCGATATCGTCTTCAAAGCGGATGCTGTGCACCAGTGGACCAGTTTACCACTGAATTTTATTCCTTTTGATTGATCTTTCCTTTCTAAGTAGCCGTCCATAAGTCTACATTTCTAGAGCATTAATCTCCTTTTCAAACACTTCAATCAGTGTCCAGAACTCAGGTCGATATACGAAAAGAACAGGGAACACGCACCATTTAATTATTTTGGGCTTCATATCAAGTGCAAGTGATTCATTTTCGTATTGGTGGATATTGGATTTTTTCCTATTCTCATTCTAATGTCCGTCTCTTGGTCCTAGTACTAATTTTCATTACGTGCCAGATAGTTAATGTTATAGACTCTTTCAATTTGTGACCCGTTGGGCGGAAAGGAACCTACAATCGGATTTTTCATTTTTGTTGTTTTAAAATTGATATAAGATACTGAGCATATAGTTTTCCGTGGTTTCCCATTTTCACACCAGGCAAATGCTGGAGATGTACCTTAATTAAGGCCATGGCCGCTTGCTTTAAACTCCTAGACCTTTCCTATCCCATCGTCGCCTGAAGACCTATCTGTGTCGGTGCGACGTAAAGCAACTAGCAAAAAAAAGAAATCATTCTTCTAGGTATAATACTTCAGAAGATATTAACTACTGCACCATTCCCGCGTCCAGGTGAGGATACATGAGATCCAGACTAGCTCTTGATATAAATGATTCTATCTGATTAATTTTTCCGGGCTATGAGTTCCGCTTGAGAAAGTACGCCGATGGACTATGGTAAATCTCAACCTACACAGAAGGACGTCTCCTACACGCTATCAGTCGGATACCATACTTGCATGTCGCCAAATTAATCGCAGATATATCAGGTCAATACAGTATTTCAACTGATTCACATGTGTCGCCAACGAAATCGCAAGTAAAAATAAGTTATTATAGTCTTACATCTAGTTCTTATACTAAGTAGGCATTAAAAGAATTATGAAGTTTCACTATTCAACATTTATTGACTATTCAGTCCAAATACTAAGGAAATGTTACCTAACATCTCGTTGAAAATGTCTCACACAACGTAGGTAGCTTCGTAATGTTGTAAGAATTTCAATCAGTTACTGTTAAGTTGAGATAAAATAAAAAATAAGCTTGGAAAACTTGTAATAAGTAGCTGAAATCTAGGCCATAATTATCGATTTATTAATACCTTGGCCTGTTGAAAATCTAAGTGATATATAAATAATGTTCCAAGAATCAATTGAAAAATTAAAAATATTAATTAAGTAAAACATACTAAATAACGTTGTAAGTATTAGATGCATCTAATTGGTTAAAAATGAAAAGAAAATTACATTCATTAATATATACATCATTCCAGATTATAGTCTTTTAACAGAATGTAGAACGCAGTGTAAATTGCCAAATAAACAATTCATTAAGATTTGGAATCTCTTCTCTCTGAGCTGAATTGCTCCTCAAAGTCATTTAAAGTTCTGTCATCTAACCTTTAACTCAAATATGACTGGTGAAACGAATGTCACTTTCGGCTAAACCTAATATCTGTGTCCATACACAGTAGAAAAACATATGGGAAAGCAATATCTGTTTTCTAAGGACTCCAGTTAAATAATATGCTTGAATGTTCACTTTATCTTCATGTTTCATAGAATCCGATCTCCATATAAGCAAACTCAGGTCCGCTCTAAGTCGTGATTGATTTCAAAATAATACTATCGTATGGCTTATGTGGTTAATTCACATAATTATTACCTTAATCCATGGTTAAAATTTAATTTAAGTGCGTATCTGGCTGAATGTAGCATTGCCAAGTGTATTTCATTAAATTTCTAACAAATTATACCACAAGTGGAAAAACTGGCATGTTAGAAGACTCTACCTTCATCTAAAAATCCCTATATGAATGACTAAGTCACCAGTGCTGTGTCAACATGCTCACATAAAATCAGAAATTAGGTTATCATGTGTGAGAATACTTGAAAATTGTCATAAATAACTCAGTGAAGGCCTAAATATTATCATTACTAGCCTCCTGGCTCATTTGATGATCCTAAATACTCAAAACAACACTGTATTGATGGCATTGAGATCGTATCCTAACCTACTTTGAGTGTATCTGGGAATAAAAATAGCAATTGAAAGCAGTACGTTTCAATATATGTCTCAGAATGCATAATTTGCACATAACATCATCTCACAGAAGACTACTATGACCAACCTCTCAAATAAAAATAAATATCACCATCACAACTTAAAATCTGCTTATATTGTTATTGTTATTCACCATTTACCATTCCAAATATCACATAATATCCATATCAATGCATTACAAGCACCCCATCTCATTAAATACGATGCATATGTGCCATAACCTTCACATATTATAACATTATTCCTACCGTCATAGTGTCAAAGAAAAGTGTATCATAATACTAAGCTGTACTACTATATTTCGTCGCAGACATTCCCTAAATACGATCTCTTAACTTGCTATTCCGATAAAGCCATCACACATGTATATTGACACTCATATTACACTTTAACACTCCACTGATAATGATTAAATATATCTATTACCTTCTCTCACACCACATTGATAATGTTGCGAACTGCTTTCACTGGTATATTACGCCTACATGTGGAATTAACAGTAACATCAGATGAATACCTACATCCATGTAATCTCACTTCGATATATTTATACGCACGCACAATGTCACAAAACATATCAACACATAGCCAAAAATAAAGGTTTCTACTTACGGAAAACGACTCATAGGGGACTTAACTTTGCTTATTGGACCCTGTTTGCCATCTCGCTTCTGGTCATCGGAAATGGTAGGCCTCGCTCCATGGTTCTGCTTCAGGTAATTGGGTCCATCTCGTCTCCTCTCAGCTGACTTTCAATCCTCCTGGGTCATCAACGTCGTAAAGCGCCACCATAGTCGGAGTAGTTTTGCCTTGGTCTTTTACAACATCATAGTGGTCTCTCGTGCGTTTGGAACAGAATAATACAATGTATTAGTTAGTGTCGTCATCTTGCAATTAATCTTCGTTTTGTAATGCCTATGATATCAGAATAAAATGTGTTCTGGGACGATTAGTCTCAATATAGTAGTTTTAATTATGCTATTATTGGTAAAAACTCTCTCGCTTGCAGAGCGAATGTGAGCGAATGTGATTTCTCCGTGTTTATTAGAAATGCACTTGACAGCTGGTTGGACTCTGCTGTCTACGATTTGCAGTATCAGACAAATATAAGACTTCTAAGTCCAGCCGTGACGTATTGCTGTACCAGACTTGCTAACTTCTTTTGCTGGTATTTAAATTTCGCGCAGTTATTTGATCTTTAAAGATGACGTTGAGCGGGTTGTCGCGGATTTTATTCTCCGTCAATATTTGATCTTTAAATCTGATCAGCTGATTTCTTTCTTTGCTCGACTCTGTCTTGCTTGCGGTAGTGCAGAATGATGAAGAATGTTCTAATGGAAGTCTCTTTTTTCTTAATAATTGGTTTTAAATAATCTGCTTCTGTCATTCTTTTTTCACAGCCTTCCAAGTATGGTTCTTTCGGTGACTACCTGTTGAAAAGGTTATCATTTCGGTTCGTACCGATGTTAGTTGCTTTCACATTGACATTTTAATGGCTTGAACTCCATTTTTGTTCCTACTGATGCAAATATAGAACGATGAAATGGCACACTACTCACTGTTGTTATTAAGAAAACTGTATTTTGTGAAAAACACAATTACAGCTTTCACATATTTTCTTACCAAATGTACAAAGTTTTCATGACATCGAGTGGTGAAGTTTCGAACTGCTACATAACTTACTTATTTTTTTGCTGTTTGCTTTACGTCGCATCGACACGTCTTATGGCGACGACGGAATAGGAAAGGCCTAGGAATTGGAAGGAAGCGGTCGTGGCCTTAGTTAAGGTACAGCCTCAGCATTTGCCTGGTGTGAAAATGGGAAACCACTGAAAACCATCTTCAGGACTGCCGACAGTGGGGCTCGAACCCACTATCTCCTGATTACTGGATACTGGACGCACTTAAGCGACTGCACCTATCGAGCTCGGTACTTAGTTTATTAAGAAGACCCATAGGTAGCGTGAGAAGTCAAAACATAAGCATGCAATTTTACACCCCAGGCATTTTTTTTTGTTTTTTTCTTGTTTAGCTCTGCTGTAAAATTCCTCGTGCCGTTGGGTAACTTTCCGCGCAAGGGGTCAAATTTGTTTTGTTCCTACCAGAATTGTACCTCGAGGTGTTCTACTAATGACTAAGTACTTGGTTTTATTGATTTTGATATCCACACCGTATAATCTTCACTTGAAGAAGCTCTGACTAAGTCTAACAACGGGAGATCCTCAAGGTTCGTAGCAAGGAGCACTTTATCATCCGCATAGCGAATGTAGTTCAGGCACTCCTCTTGATCCTGATGCTGATGATAAGGTTTGACAAGGTCTTCGAAAATAAAGTCCTCTGTTTGTTTGACCTGTAGGCAAGAATTCCACCAAATTCTACTCTCCTATAAAATCTGTGCTCATGATCTTCTGTCCTGAAGTAATCGACAGTGACAGTATAAAATACATTAAGATCTTCGTTTACAGAAACCCTGTTAAATCGAAATACCGTTTAACCGGAAATGCCCAGTTGTTTCTTTTATTTGTGTTTTACATCGCGCCGACACAGGCATGTCTTATGGTGACGATCACATAGGCAATGGCTAGGACTGGGAAAAAAGCGACCGTGGCTTTCACAACGATACGGCCCCATCATTTGCCTTGTGTGAAAATGGAAACCACAGAAATCCACCTTCAGAGCTGCGAACAGTGGGATTTGAGTCCACCATCTCCCAAATGCTAGCTCACAGCTACGTGACCCAAACCGCGTGGCCAACTTGTTCGGCAGTCGCTTCTTAAAAAAGTATAATGTTTGACAAATTTTCTGAGAAAAAGGTACTTTTATTTTTATTTTTCGAAGATAAGAAAAGAGCAAAGAAATTGAAGGTGAGTCATTGAGGGATGTTCCCAGAGTCACTACGTACCTAGTGTCCAATCACATAAGCTAAGTCAGTGCTCCTTACACTCTTAACAAAGGTTTGTTGTAACATTCATCGAGTGAATCTATCATTATCAACTGTAGTTCATGTCTATGAAACGGAAGCGGATCGCGTTAACAGTTGAAGAGAACAGAACACAGAGGAATAAAAGGAGAAATATTTCAAACATGAGCAGTGGAATACCTCGTTATTACCTCAACTGTGTCATACTGGATTAAATGAAGAATAAACCTGAATAACATGGCTCAAGATTAACTAACAGGAAATGCGAAAACATCACAAAACAATAAAGCGGATGAGGCTGTATTTTTAAGGTTTGCTCAACCACGGGGAAATGGAGTAGTCTTATTCGTCCCAATTATTCAAGAAAAATAAGCAGGAATATTTCCCGGAAAACTGAGTGAGAGGGGCGAAGTGTTCAAAGCTAGTACCGAATGGCTTGATAATTTGAAGAATATATACAGGTTATGTCAATTAAATGTTTGTGGCGAGAAATTGTCCAATTTTAAAATACTGCCAAACATATCTCTCGCTTCAAAAGTATAAAACTGCACAGGACACAAAATGAATAAACAACGAATAACCGCTCTAATACTGCAGGCACTCACCGTTTTATTGAGTTATGTAAGTAGGGAAGTCAAAGGAACCGAGGGATTTAAAGGGCATTACTACCGGAACCAAAGAACTTCCTGACATGAAAACACTAGTTCCAAACATTCATTTGTTGTTTACCTTGTCAGCCGAAAGTGTAGAAGATTTAATTGATGTACCCCGTGTTGAATTCGAGATAACGTCAAGTGAATGTTCTAGGTTAAAATCTGCAACGCCGTGCCTTTGAAGAACATGCTTCCTCATCGTGTCATCATAAAGCACAATCTTCCCACTAAGATAATTCTCATTAATAGAAATGTCATACCGTTTCCGTCATTTAATGGCCTTATAAATTCCTGTCTACATCTATTTTCAAAGAAGATATCCGGGAACTAATCATTTCCCTTGCCTTCTGGGAGATTTTTACTTGCGGTCAAGGTAACATTATACCTGATGGGACCACGTCAGTGGTGGTCGATGGTCAAATTTAGGTATATATCAGTTGCACCTGGAAGTCAATTTACACGCGGTAGCATTTTTCTTCTCATTTTATAAAGTAAGGCTCTCCATGGAGCAGATTATTATCAACGGATGTGGTTAAAAGTACTGTTTAAAATAATCGTACCAGAGTATATGAAATAATTAATCAATCTATTTATTACGCACAAGTGCGCATAATGAGAGATTATCACATCTTACAATAGGAGTTGACTAAGATTTTTTTTAAAGTTTTTAATATGATATGTCATACGTTGCAGAGATCACATACGCAGTCCTATTGAATTTCATGGAATGTTTTATGTTTACATATTTTGTGGTGATAACCATGTACTGCTAATCCTGTTGCCAAATGACGAAGGTGTTGTTTGGATCCTATCTATGACCGGTATTGTTTTCTTGTCTTTCTTGTACAACGTTTGCCCATTTAGTCCTGAGGGGGAGCAAGAATCTTACTCATAGGTCCTCCATCACTAAAGTTTGTATACTAATCTCATATGGGATATATTTGGACAGTCCTAGAGCTAACTTTAAGAAAAGGGTCTTTGTTTTCTTCAGATTTACACTGAGATTTTACCAAGTGCTTGATTATATTTCTGTCGAACTGTCATGTTTTTGATGAGATTCTGAGGCCCTGAGGTGGGCAGCCTCTCTCTGTCTTTCAGCTCATAATAGATATGCTTGCGAAATTACCGATATTGTTTGACAGAAGGCAGTTTTGGTTTAGGAAAGGCCGTTCCAGTGAAGCTCAACTTTTTTTGCTATTGGCTTTACGTCGCACCGACACGGATAGGTCTTATGGCCACGATGGGACAGGAAAGGGGCTAGGACTGGGAAGGAAGCAGCCGTAGCCTTAATTAAGGTACAACCCCAGAATTTCCCTGGTGTGAAAATGGGAAACCACAGAAAACCATCTTCAGGGCTGCCGACAGTGGGGTTCGAGTGCACTATGGCCACACTTAAGCGACTGCAGCTATCGAGCTCGGTAAGCCAACTTGTAGGATTCCAGAAAGATATAGTAGATATTTTAGATTCAGGAGGCCAAATAGACTGTATCGTTATTGTTCTATCAACGGCCTTTGACAGGGAAAATAATGGAAAACTACTGACTTAAATGAGGGCTACTGGAATAGATAAAAAATGTCTGAATGGGTGGCTAAATTTCTAGAAAATACTTCTCAGAGAATTAGAGTAGGTGAAGTATTATCTGATCCGTGGTTTCCCATTTTCACACCAGGCAAATGCTGGGGCTGTACCTTAATTAAGGCCACGGTCGCTTCCTTCCAACTCCTTGGCCTTTCCAATCCCATCGTCGCCATAAGACCTATCTGCGTCGGCGCGACGTAAAGCCCCTAGCAAAAAAAAAAAAAAAAAATGATTAACAGGAGGCCCCAGAAAACATTCTCAAACCTCTGTGTTTCCTTATGAATAAGAAACTGGCATCACAGACAAGGATTTTTGCAAATGATTTTAAACTATGTACGGAGTAATAAGTAAGTTAAAGGATTGTGAACGACTGCAAAAAATGACCTAGGCAAAGTGGTGAAGTGGACAGCAGCAATGGTGTGACTGTAAACGGGATGAAAAATCAGGTTGTGAGTTTCCCAAGGAGGAGAAGTCCTCTCACTTTTAATTACACTGTTGATGGGGTGATTAGTACCTGCTACTGTAAGTACCTCGATGTTAACATAAGGAAAGATCTTCTTTGAGGTAATCATATAAACAGTATTGCACATAAAGGTTACGGATCTCTTCATATGGTTATGAGGTTATTTAAAGATGTAAAGGAGAGGACGAATAAGTCCCTCGTAAGCCCCCAATTAGGGTACGATTCTAGATTATGTGATTACTTGATTCGAGAAGTGGGAAACATCCCAAGAAATGGAGCACGATTCGTTCTGCGTGATTTCCGATAAAAGAGTAGCGTTACAAAAATATTGCAAAGTTTGGGCTGGGAAGACTTGGGAGAAAGAAGACGAGCTGCCCGACTAAGTGGTATGTTCCGAGCTGTCAGTGGAGAGATGGCTTGGAATGACATTAGTAGACGACTACGTTTGAGTGGTATCTGTAAAAGTAGGAACGATCACATTGTGAAGAGAAAACTGGAATTGAAGAGGAGAGATTGGAGCAAATATTCATTTTATAAGAAGAGGAGTTCGTGATTGGAATAAATTACCAAGGAAGATGTTCAATAAATTTCCAAATCCTTCGCAATGATTTAAGAAGAGACTAGGAAAACAACAGATAGGGAATCAGCCACCTGGGTGACTGCCCTAAAATGCAGATCACTAGTGATTGATTGATTGATTGATTGATTGATTGATTGATTGATTGATTGATTGATTGATTGATTGATTGATTGATTGATTGATTGATTGATTGATTGATTGATTGATTGATTGATTGATTGATTGATTGATTGATTGATTGATTGACAAAGAGTGGAAACAAGAATTGAAAAGGGCGTAAGACAAGGATGTCGACTAACACCCTTATTATTTAACAACTAAGTAGAAGAAGACATAAAGAAATATTTAGCTATCAACAACCATGGCATAGAAATTAATGGCAAACTGTACTGTACCATACGATTTGCAGATGATATAACTCTGCGTTAATTGAGAATGAAAAATATATGCAAAAAGCACTAAATCACACGATCGACTTGCTGAATGAGAAGTAATGTGTGAGAATAAACAAAGAAGGAGAGCAACGGATGATGGCCAAATTGCCAATGTGTTGATAGATGGAGAAAAACTAGATCAAGTAAAACGATTCAAATATATAGGAAGTCTGATAAAATCTGATTGAAAATGTACGACAGAATTAAACACTCGAACTGCAGAGGCGAAGGAAGCATTCTCGAGAAAGAAGTATCTACTAGCATCTAAGACCATCATTATGGATGAGGAAAAGCACTTCCTGAAAAGTTTTGTATGAAGTGTTATAAGTTATGGGTAAGAAAGATGGAACCTGCAAAAAGCGGAAGCATTCAAACTCAGAGAATTTGAGATGTGATGCTGGCATCGACGCCTAAGAATACCTTGAACTGATAGAGTCAAAAACAAGAACATCCTTAAAAAGAGGAAATGTGACACGTACCTTGGTTGAAACCTTAAACAAAAGAAGAAATAGCTTCAATGAATATTGAGTTTTCACGACCACATTGTACTCGAAATAAATTTTCACCGTATTAGGTTGTCTCGGGTACTTATAAAACATACTGAAGAGATGTTAGGTGCAGAACAAAAATGGCCAATCGGATACTAGTGACCGAGCTCGATAGCTGCAGTCGCTTAAGTGCGGCCAGTATCCAGTATTCGGGAGATAGTAGGTTCGAACCCCACTGTCGGCAGCCCTGAAAATGGTTTTCCGTGGTTTCCCATTTTTACACCAGGCAAATGCTGGGGCTGTACCTTAATTAAGGTCACGGCCGCTTCCTTCACATTCCTAGCCCTTCCCTGTCCCATCATCGCCATAAGACCTATCTGTGTCGGTGCGACGTAAAGCAACTAGCAAAAAAAAGAAGAAGAAGAAGGTACTACTGGGGTTCGAAAGCTACTAGCTTCCAATTCCGCTTCGTTTGCAACTTCATTCGTCATTCTGACTGGTGCACTCCCCTGTTTGAAGCGAAGCTGGAAGGTAGAAAGAGCAAAGGAAGATCAAGAACAATTTATAGACAGGATTAAAGGCAATCACACGTATTGTCTTTTGAATCTGTACTCCCTGGTGGTAGAATAACACGCATGGTAACCCCTGCCTGTCGTAAGAGGTGACTAAAAATGGCCCCAGTTGCTGTGGATCGTGTGTTGACGAGCTCCGTCCTGGCATTGCTTCCACTTACTTGTGCCAGGCTCCTCACTTTTATCTATCGTGTGCAACTTCCATTGATCAACTCTTGTTCATTTCCGACCGCGACGGAATTACGTGTGGAAGCCTAGAGGGTCTTCCATTTCCACACCACCCATGGTCCTTGTCTTTATTTGGCCGATACGTTCATTTCATCGAAGTGTCGGTTACCTTCCAATTTTTTAACCTCTGATTAGTGTCATATATAGGATGATTGCACTTCGTCTTAAAGCAATAATTACCACCGCCTTGAGGCTGTTTACCAAAGAAAGGAAAGGCTAGGTAGACATGCACGTTACCCACCAACCTCGGAGTTATGGAGAAGAATAGAATACGCAGTATAAGAAGAAGAAGATATAGATAACTAATATGTTTTTCTAGTACTTCCTTCTCTATGTTGAGAAATTCGTTTTTCAACGTTCTGCTTGCGCTTGTTTTATATTGGCTTGACTATTAGTATTTTCTAAGTTATTTAGCTTAATACATGTATGCGTTTGTGTCTGAATGTAAATATCTGGATGTTCACTGTTATAATTAATCTATGAAACGCCTCACATGCATTTGTAGCTCTTTCGGGACAAAATAAAGCACAAGATGCTATGAAATTCGTAGCCAAATAATCAGCAATGTCTGTAAGTTTTTGATCAACTAAATGGATGTTAATCAATTCAATAAAATCATCTTCAACTTCTGCATGACGAGTGAGCTACATATTGCCACAGTAGGAAACATTCCTGGTGGTTGTTGGAGATAAATAGGATTACTTCTTAATTTCTTCTAGCGCAACAGATGTATGGTCGGTCTCCTCATGTCTCATGGGTTTTCTTTGTTTAACCGCAATATTATCGGCGATTCCATCATCCTCCGTGGAACAAGAGTCTTGGGTATTTTGAAGTTCCCTCTTAGATACAGGGCCGGCCCCGTGGTGTAGGGTTAGCGTGCCTGCCTCTTACCCGGAGGTCCCGGGTTCGATTCGCGGCCAGGTCAGGGATTTTTACCTGGACCTGAGGGCTGGTTCTAGGTCCACTCAGCCTACGTGATTAGAATTGAGGAGTTATCTGACGGTCATATAGCGGCCCCGGTCTAGAAAACCAAGAATAACGGCCGAGAAGATTCGTCGTGCTGACCACACGACACCTTGTAATCTGTAGGCCTTCGGGAGAGCAGCGGTCGCTTGGTAGGCCAAGGCCCTTCAAGGACTGTAGTGCTATGGGGTTTGGTTTGGTTTGGTTCTTAGATACAGGTCAGCCATTTCGTGTTTACTTCTGAGAGAGGCACCATTTCATCTATGGGCCCTTAAGTTTCAACTGCAGAATGGAAATATCATCTAGGTTTCCACCTAGGTTATTCTCAACCTTAATATCGTCCTTTACCACAGTTTCACTATAATTTTCCTCGCCGTCTAATGATTGTACCTTCTGATGATAATGTACTCAATTCTTTTACTTTAAAAAAATAATTCGTGGCTATTTCTAGCCTGGTGCAACCCTTGTAAGGCAGACCCTCCAATGAGGTATTGCGTGTTATTGGAATGGGAGATAGTGTTATATGAGATAGGTGAGTTGCAGGAAAAATTGGGGACAGTACAAACACCCAGTTTCCGTGTCAGAGGAGTTAACCATTTAAGGTTAAAATCTTCGAACCAGCCGGGAGTCGAACCCTGGGCTCTCTGAACCGAAGGCGACTGCGCTGATCAATCAGCTAAGGAGTCAATTCTTCCACTGATCTGCTACCATCTCTCTATCTTTACTTTCTTCATCCACTAAATTCTCAACTTCTACTTGATCTTGCCGAATATTTGTGCCCCCTATCGATTGCGCTTTCTGAATCAATCAATCAATCAATCAATCAATCAATCAATCAATCAATCAATCAATCAATCAATCAATCAATCAATCAATCAATCAATCAATCAATCAATCAATCAATCAATCAATCAATCAATCAATCAACGATATGCATTTAAGGCAGTTTCCCAGGTGGCAGATACCCTAACAATTTCTTTCCTCATATATACATTTTTTATGATTGTTTATCTACCTTTTCTTAAATATTTTCAATGAAATTGAAAATTTATCCAACATTCCCCTTGATAATTTATTTCAATCTTTTACTCCTCGTCCTATAAATGAATATTAGCCCCAATCTGTCCTCTTGAATTTCAACTTTATCTTCGTATATTCTTTCTTACTTTTAAAGCTCCACTCAAGCTTATTCTTCTACTTGGTCATTCCACGCCAACTCACCACTGACAGCTTGAAATATACCACACAGTCGAGCATCTCATCTCCTTACTCCTAAGTCTTCCCAGCCCACGATTGAATTCCACTTGAATTCCACTCTTCACATTGCTAATATCCACGCTCTTTACCACCTGCCTTTCCTGACTATCCACGTGGTCATTATCACTGCGATCAGAACTGCAGTACGTTCTTTGTTCCCGTAAGAGGCTTTTTCCCAATTATGCTTCTGTGATTCAGTAAACGATTACATAACTCGAGAATTTCCATGAATATGGCAATCGACTTGTTAATCACATTGTTTGTCAGTTTTATCTCATCACAAGTATTTCGTAGTCTTTGATACACCGGCGCGATTAGCTATTGAGTCGCTCAGCAGCGAGCTGCAACAGACCGATCGCAACATATCGTACTCCCTCCATGAATGCACTAAAAAGGCGGATGGTAATTATAGCGACTTACCGAATGAATCCGATTGATAACGAAGTCATCTAAATTAACGATCGCTCAGGTCATAGCAGAGCGATCAGTGTTGGTTGAATGCTTCTCTCGTAGCATTAGGTAATATGTAGCTTTAACCAATGTACAAATTAAGCGTCAAAATGAATGTTGATGATGGTACGACATATTGAGGCCCAGAGAATGTACTAAAGAATGCCAATATTATGTGCTGTGAATAAAATTAAATCATGGTTCGACTTATTGGGTCAGCGTACTGCCCTTCGGATCAGAGGGTCTCAGGTTGGATTCCCGATCGGATCAGTCAGAAATAAATTTTCTTCGTACTGAAATTCTCGTCTATCCACAAAGATTTTCCTCGTAATACAGGATGTTTCATAATTAATAGCGAACATTTAAACAGATGTATGTACACGATACTAGAAACAAAAAAGTCTTAGTAAACATGCGTCCGCAGACGATCCGTTTGCGAAATAATTTAGAACTTATGTTACCAGCCACCACTGACTTGATTGTGCGTTAACGTTATCCTCGTAGGTAAAGATACCAATACAACATTAAACTAAGTTGTTAGATACTTTGGTAGAAGTGCAGTTGATTTAATGAACAAGAAAATACAACCTTTTTTTTTTTTTACAATCTGTTTTACGTCGCATCGACACAGATAGGTCTCATGGCGACGATGGGATAGGAATGGCCCAGGAATGGGAAGGAAGCGGCTATGGTCTTAATTAAGGTACAGCCCCAGAATTTGTCTGGTGTGAAAGTGGGAAACCACAGAAAACCATCGTCAGGGCTGCCGACAGTGGGATTCGAACCCACTATTCCCCGGAGGCAAGCTCACAGCTACGCGCCCCTAACCGCACGGCCAACTCACCCGATTACCAGAAAATAGTCTTACTTAGTATGGTAGAGTTACATGTACGGTGTACTCGCTCGTGGTCAAAGGAAGTGTTCAAAGTCCTTGTACTCGGATTCAGGCGATCATGTAAGATGATGTCTTAGAAACCGAAGGTAATTCCGTCCATTGAGTTTGTTTTGTAAAATGTTCGGCCCAGTGACACCAATAACTAGTACCGCTAATCACAGATTCAACGAGAAACATCGCTGATGTGGTGACTCGTGCACAACATGTGGATAACATATCTCGTAAACTGTTCGCATGCGGACCCATTTAACATGACATTTTTGCTTCTAGTATCTTGTATTTACAGGTGTTTCAGTCTGCACTATTAGTTATGATATACCCTATAGAATCAATTACTATGTTGGAAAGTGATGGCGAGTTGACACGACCCTGAAAATGACTGATACTTTAAATGTCAATAGCTCAATTAGTCAGCACATGGACTGGGCATGTAAAAGCACTTTCCTAAATAGAATAACAGTTTTGTGATGCGTCAGAGACGCGGAAACGGGGCATAAAGGCAGTAAGTTTTATGAGCTACTGACTCACTAGTACATAGAATGCGTCACAATAATAATTGAACTAGATGAACGAAACAAGTACAAAAAAAAATACCTTTTGTGTGATCTGATTCATCATGTGAAGGTCGTTGTTGGTAGTCAAATAATTGTTGTGCTTAAGGTCATGGGTTCAATTTCCGCCAAGGTCAGTTGATTTTCGGAAATGTAAAATTTTACAGCACGTCATGGCGTTCTTGTCAGTGAACATCTTGATTCTCTCAGTACTAAATCCAAATGACTAGAGTTTTGGTTTTGTTAGCAATATTTTTCTTTTCTTCTGCTTCCCAGCCTTTTGACGTAGTTTCGTATCCGTAGTTGGGGCGGTAAGCGTTACACAATAACGAATAAAAGGAACCTAAATAATTTCTGGAAAACACGTTTGACGACGATTAAAGAGGAGGTACCTGTGTATCTAGTAAGGAGAATCTGATCTCCGTATGACGTCATCGGGAGATGACTGAGCAAGTGACCATGCGGTTAGGGTAGCGCAGCTGTGAATTTGCATTCTGAAGATAGTGTGTTCGAACCCTACTGTCGACAGCTCTGAAGATCGTTGCCCGTGGTTTCCTACTTTCACAAAAGGCAAATATTGCGGCTGTACTTTATTTATTTATTTATTCAACTTATCTGAAAGAATACAGGTTTTTACACCCAAATAAGTACCTTCTTAAAATTCATTAGGCCTATAAAGTTAAAATTGAACAAAAAATAAAGTTAAAAATCAACCGAAAACAAAATGAAACAAAATGAATGTTAACATTATATATCAGGGCTTTCCAAATGGCGGCCCGCGGGCCGCATGTGGCCCGCGAAGCCATATAATGCGGCCCGCGAGAGCATTTTAATAAATAATGTGAAAAAAATAGTTACAAAATGATATTTTATAGATCGTTCAAAAATGTACTAATTTTTATATTTTTTATAGACCCAAGTGCCGGCCCCGTGGTGTAGGGGTAGCGTGCCTGCCTCTTACCCGGAGGACCCGGGTTCGATTCCCGGCCAGGCCAGGGATTTTTACCTGGACCTGAGGGCTGGTACGAGGTCCACTCAGCCTACGTGATTAGAATTGAGGAGCTATATGACGGTGAGATAGCGGCCCCGGTCTAGAAAGCCAAGAATAACGGCCGACGGGATTCGTCGTGCTGACCACATGACACCTCGTAATCTGTAGGCCTTCGGGCTGAGCAGCGGTCGCTTGGTAGGCCAAGGCTCTTCAAGGGCTGTAGTGCCATGGGGTTTTGTTTGGTTTTATAGACCCAAGTCCGAACTAGTTCATTCTTTAATATTATTTCCACTTTTTAAAAATTCACTTGATCTGAATGGATTATTTTTCATTTAAACAATTTCAAATCCAAATTTCAGATAATAATGATTGGTTTTTACGTCCCACTAACTACTTTTGATGTTTTTCGGAGACGCCGAGGTGCCGGAATTTTGTCGCGCACGAGTTCTTTTCCGTGCCAGTAAATCAATCGACACGATGCTGACGTATTTGAGCACCTTCGGAATGATCTAGCATCAGAAGGCCAGCGCCTCAACCACCTGAGAAAATCAGCCCGGCTCCGAATTTCACACTTTTATGCAATTGTAAAATAATGTTTTACCTAAGTAATTAAAATTATTAAACCTTCATTTCAAAATTGAATTATGCATATTATTTTTTTCATAATGGTACTTCTGTAGGCCTAACATATGCAGAATTTTGCGAAAATTGGCCTATTATTCAAGTGCGGCCCGTGAACATGGCTAAGGTTTTCAATATGGCCCTCGAGCCCTTACAAATTAGAAACCCCTGTTATATATGATACCATTTACAATTTAAAAGAAGTGAAAAATGCACTAAGAAATCACACCGTGATACAAAGCAAAACATACAAAAACACTTAAAAGACAAATTTCACGGTGAAATATGACGAATACCAGAAAGAAAGAATTAAACCGCTTCCTCCCCACTCCTGGGGCTTTCCTATCCCATCGTCGCCATAAGACCTAGGCCTATCTGTGTCGGTGCGACGTAAAGTAAATAGCCTAATAATTTATGTTTTATTTTATGTCGTGTCAGAAGAAGAGATATAGAGTTATGTCTATAGAAAAAAAAATTGTGCACCAAAGGTTCATAATGTGGTGCACCAGAAATGAGCAACGTCGAGTGAATTCATTGTCGCCTCTTTCTCAGTACATGTGGCAGGACAAAGATGTCCATCTAAAGAGATGGGCCGTAGTCTGCGCTTCACTTCACCACAGCCACAAAATTAGAATCCACCTAATATTCCCACTTATGAAGATTGCTCTTGCACCTAGTAACACCTGAGCGCAGCCTATGGTCGCCCACTACTCTGTATGTCCAGCTGGTAATCCTTCACAATGTGTTTTCCATCGTCCAAGATGCTCAACCCTAGCTCGCCAGAAAGAGAGTCTTGCAAGCCGTTGTGTTACTTCAAGATTCTGTGTGGTCTTCAAGACACTTTTGCGTGAACTAAACCGTGATTGTGCTGGTTGTAGGCCATACAGTGGAATAATTATAGGAAGATGCAATCGTGCCACTGTCATCTTGAGGTAATAAAGTCACCGTGCCACGCGGCTGACAATTAGGGAAACTCTCGACTTCGCGTGATAGCACGTCACGTAACGTCGTCTGATTCATCTCGGCGTGTATTGGAATAAAGTAAAAATAAATTAAATAGTGACATTTTGAACTAACTCTGGTGCTACATGTTTGCCCAAAAAAGCGCGAAAACTCGCGAACAGTTCATTTCCTTTGATAAAACGTCGCCGAGTGTGCAATATTCTGAAATGCATTTGTGAGAATACTTATCAGAATTCCAAAATGCCCAAAATCACTGAGGTCGAGCGACAATCATTCATGACTGATTAAGGACTGTCAGCCAGGTGACAAATTGTTCACTAGTTTTCAAAGAACTTGGAAATGAATCGACCATATCCCTAATTCCTCTTCGTGTTGTTGTTCGGGGTATTAGTCCATAGACTGGTTTGATGCAGCCCTCCATGATACCCTATCCTGTGCTAATTTTTCATTTCTGCATCCTACTGTACATCTACTTTAATCTGTTTGTCATAATCATACCTTGATCTACCCATACCGTTCGTACAGCCTACACTTCTCTCAAAAACAATCTGTTTGTCATAATCATACCTTGATCTACCCATACCGTTCGTACAGCCTACACTTCTCTCAAAAACAATCTGTTTGTCATAATCATACCTTGATCTACCCATACCGTTCGTACCGCCTACACTTCTCTCAAAAACAATCTGTTTGTCATAATCATACCTTGATCTACCCATACCGTTCGTACCGCCTACACTTCTCTCAAAAACAATCTGTTTGTCATAATCATACCTTGGTCTACCCATACCGTTCCTACCGCCTACACTTCTCTCAAAAACAATCTGTTTGTCATAATCATACCTTGGTCTACCCATACCGTTCTTACCGCCTACACTTCTCTCAAAAACAATCTGTTTGTCATAATCATACCTTGGTCTACCCATACCGTTCTTACCGCCTACACTTCGCTCAAAAACAACTGACAAATTCTGGGTGTCTTAAGAACATGTGGCTTATCATTCTTATTTCTGATCGAATTTCGCCGAATCGTTCTCCTTTCATCAACTCGATTCAGTATATCTTCAGTCGTGTTTTGATCTCCCCATCTCACATTAGGCATTCTTCTGTAACATAGCATTTCAAGAGATTCTACTCTCTTTCTTTATAAGCTAGTTATCGTCTATAGTTCACTTCCGTGTAATATGACGCTCCAGAAGAAAGTATTAAAATACGTATTTCTAATTCTTATATAAATGCTCGAAGTGAGCAAATTTCTTTTCTTAAGAAAGGGCTTTCTTGCTTGTGCTAGTCTGTATTTTATGTCCTCCTTAATTCTGCCATCGTTAGTTATTTCACTACCCAAGTAAAGATATTCGTCTACTTCCTTTAAGACTTAATTTCCTAAGCTAATAAATATTTCATGCACCATCTGAGTTTGTTCGACAGCACTCCATTTCTTTTTTTTCTTGGTTTTAATTACTTTTCATCTTCTGCTTCTTCTCCAAGACTCTGACCATATAATTCAGTAATTTCTATAGATCTTCTGCAGACTCATGAAATAACAATATCATTGACAAATCTCAGAGTTTTTATTCTCTCTCTTTGGGTTGTGATTACCTCTCCAAGTTCCTCTTTCGTTTTCTTTACCGCCTGTTCCACATAAGCATTGGAAAGGAAAGAGGACACGCATCACCCTTGACTCACTCCTTTCTGTATTGCTGCTTCACTTTTCAAGCCATTGGTGGCTGATGACCTCGATGTTAGGCCCCTTTAAACAATAAGCAACACACAAGCAAGCAAAGCCATTGGTTCTTATCACTGCAGACTGATTTTCGTACACATTGTAGATAATTCTCCTTTCTCGGTATCTGGTCCCGATCACCTTCAGGATCTCAAATAGTTTGGGTCAACCTGCATTATCAAATGTCTTATCTAGATTTACGAATACTATGTACGTGGGCTTCTACCTCTTAATTCGAATCTCTAAGATCAGACCTAACGTCAGGATTGTTTCGCGTGGTCCTACATTTCTTCCGAAGCCAACCTCATCTTCTCCCAACTCTGCTTCATCTTTTCTTTCCATTCTTCTGTAAACAATACGTATTAAATTTTTGCAAGCTTGATATACTGAATTAATGATGCGGTAGTTTTCATACTTATCAACACCGGTATTCTTGAGAATAGCTATACCAAGATCCTAACATCCTGAGTTGTTCTACTACCCAAGTGAGAATATTCGTCTACTTCCTTTAAGACTTCATTTCCTAAGCTTTTCCTGTATCTGAAATCTTACACAATATGTGAAATAAACTCGCCATTTCACGTTCTCTTTACTTCCCCCTTCGTCCATACCATTCAGCAATTTCTCCAGATCTTCTGCAGACTCAGATAAAATAACGATATCATCTGCAAATCTCAGAGTTTGATTTCCTCTCTGTGGATTGTGATTACCTCTCCAAAATCTCCTTTGATTCTCCCTTGCTGGATTGATCTTGTAAAGCCCAGAATTATTATAACTGCAGGCTGATTTTTTGTACAGATTGCAGATAATTTTCCTTTGCCGGTATCTGATCTCGATCACTCTCCTACTACCATATTGTAATGCGGCGGAGCTCCGTCTTACTAGAACCACAAGTGAAGTCGTCCCGTTCCAGTAAGAGTGGACCAACGTCATTTCACAGCAGCTTCAGGCACGTTTCTCATATGATATTCTGGTCGAAATGGAAAAACCCAATTAAGCCTTAATTTGTCACTCCCGCCCACAGAATTACTCCCAGAGGTAGGTAATTGAACTTAAAGGAAACATTTGATTTTATGTTTGCCAACAAACACAATTATGTCTGTTAACAGACACTGACACATGAAATTTGGCCTCGTCGGACCAAATGACCCGTTGTTCCAAATCAGGATCATCTTGCAGCAGCTGCAGACAGGTGTCAGTGAACTGAAGGCGCCGATCGAATAATCATCTTTGTTTAGTCCGTGTAGTAGTCTCGATCGATAAAGGTGCAGTTCCAAAACAATCATGATTTTCTGAATACTAGTTCGCTTGATACCCAGAGTTGTCGATAGCCAACGTCGCGACTTCCATTTATGATAAGAACGTGCTAATTTATCCACACGCTCTTCATTTTATTGTGTTCAAATTAACCTATGTCCCCCTGTTCTCTTCGGATAACAAACACTTTCTGTTCCATGAGGAGCTTTTATATCCAAATGATTGTATGCACTTTCAGTCCTGCAGGTCCATACAGTTCCGCCATTTTTCATCTAACCTCTGAAGCAATTTTCGGCACAGAATGCATTGAACACATTGCACTCTTTTCTCTAAAGAGAGTCTCTTTTCCATCACTTTCTCTAACAATGTAGAGGTACAAAGGGTGGATGCAGAAGCAAAACAAAACAAGAGATTCTCGATATACAAACGAGCGTAATTCACTTTCACAATCACATAATTAAACATATTCAAATATTTTAGCCTTACTTCGAGGCTTCCCTGTATTCTATATATACAATTCGCCTTCTTCTCACTCCACTCACCCATCCACTCATGATGCTGTCATCCAGTATGTCGTCACCTGTCTGAAGTTACAGAGTTTATCTAAGAGGAAAAACCTACTCAGTTTTAATTACTGTGTTGATGGGATGAAAGTACCTCATGGAGATCACTGAAAGTACCAGGTTATTAAGATAAAGAAAGATTTACATTGGGGTTATTACATTAACGAGGATGTAAATATTTCTTCACATGGTGATGAGGGTATTTAGTTCTTCACATGGTGATGAGGGTATTTAGGGGTTGTAAAAAAATGTACAGGAGAAGGCGTATAAGTCACCGGTAAGACCTCAAATGCAGTATTGTTCCAGTGTATGAGACTCTCACCAGGATTACTTCATTCGAGAACTGAAAAAAATACAAAGGAAAGCAGGACGATCTTTTCTGGGCGATTTCCGACAAAAGTCGATAAAAGTCTTCCGGGATATTCTGCCTTGGTCTACTTCCCTCATTCGTACCAGACCTTTCAACTACTCCTGTGGCAGTCATCTTCTGCGGCTCGTCGAAGTACTCTCTGCTTTGTCCCGCTGGCTGTGTCGCTCGCGAGACACAGCAGAGAGCACTTCGACGACGCCACAGAAGATAACCGCTGGCTGTGTCGCTCGCGGGACACAGGAGAGAGTATTTCGACGACGCCATGGAAGATAACCGCTGGCTGTGTCGCTCGCGGGACACAGCAGAGAGTACTCCGACGACGCCACAAACGATAACCGCTGGCTGTGTCGCTCGCGGGACACAGGAGAGAGTACTTAGACTACGCCAAAGAAGATGGCTACCGCCGCAGTAGTTGAAACGTCTGGTAGGAATGAGAGAAGAAGACCACGGCAGAATATCCGTGAAGACTTTTATCATATTGACTCCGGCCGTGAAAGCCTTCATACTTTGAAAAGAATAGTGTTACGAAATTGTTGCAAACTTTTGGCTCGGAAGACTAACAGCTCGCCTAAGATGTATGTTCCGAGCTGTTAGTGGAGAAATGGCGTGGACTTAAAAGTTTGAGTAAAGTTTTAAAATATTGGGAAGACTGTGACGAACATAAAGTTGGAGTCCAAGAGTACAAACCGGAGCAAATATTCCTTTTGTCTATACATTGCTGGGAACTTAA
Source organism: Anabrus simplex (assembly GCF_040414725.1). NCBI lineage: Eukaryota > Metazoa > Arthropoda > Insecta > Orthoptera > Tettigoniidae > Anabrus > Anabrus simplex. Next base: position 1,641,397,959 of record NC_090265.1, on the reverse strand, counting down.
AAAGAATGGTATTTCTGTATCGGTCGTGTCCACACTAATAAAGAAATACACTTTTTAATTTTCCATCATGTCTGTCGCCTGTAGGTATGTATGTACGTGCATCATGGGAAAATGACAGAAGAGAATTAAGTGAAAAGTCGAAGAATGAGGCATTATAAACTAGGCTACAAATAATTTTATTCACGCTGAGTGAAGTGGTAATTTAGGGGAAGGACTAAAATTAAATTTTCAAATATTTATGTTATTAGTGGTCCTATCGATAAATACTACACAACTAAAGTTACACAAATTTCCGATATTTATGTCTTATACGTTTTTGCCGTACTGGCTATGATAACAGACATATTCAAAATTTTGATTTTGATTTTTTTTTTTTTTTTTTTTTTTTTTTTTTGCCAAGTCCATATCAACGCCGAACCACGAGAAAATGGGCGAACAGAATTTAGTGAAAATCGGTACGTAAAGTCTGAAAATAAGTTACTATAGTTTAGGCTATAAATAATTTTATTCATGCTGGGTGAAATGGTAGTTTAGGGGAAGGTGTCTAATATTTTAATAGCTATTTTATTGGTCCTATCGAAAAGTATTACATAACAGGAGTTATAAAGAATACATATTCAAATCATTTATGTCCTTACAGTTTTACCATACCAACTATGATAATTGGTGAGTTTAGACTTTTGTTGCTTGGTCCATATCAACGCCGAGTTTTGCTGACATGCAAATATTGTTTAATCGTGTTAACTTGCGATGGGTTTTGTCATGTTTGCTTTAAGACGTAAAACCGCGTGGTACATCGACAAGGAAAATTGTGAAGATGATTATAAAAATTAGAAAAATCGTAAAGGAGCGATCGCTTGAAGAAAAAGACAACAGAGAGTCATGAAAGGAAGAGGAAGGACTCCCTTTACATTATATGCCCTAATATCACAGAGTCGGAACGAAACGAAATGGGAAGACCTACAGTACCAAAAGCTCATACAACTGATCAACAATGACATTACATTAACCATTGTTGTGATGCGATTTGTTTCTTCTGCTGCCACTCATCTCTGATAGACGGGATTACTACTGCGTCCCGAGTAAAACAACATGCCTGAATATTGGCGGAAAGTAGCTGGGGAGTTAGATAACTTCGTACATGCTACATGATTGTGCCATCAACGACGGCTGCTACAACTATAGAGCGTTCCAACCTTAAATTGCAGTACAGCAGTAATGGGATAATTCCGTCTCTTTCCTTCTCCCATGTTTTGCGGGTAGCGCTGTCCTACTCTAATGCAGCGGGTTTGCCAAATATCCGTAAATCAGAATGTTATCGGTTAAAATTGGTGAATATCGCGTTATGTACAGAATTTCAAGGCGCATTTGATGCCGTTAACAACAAAAATGTAAACAAATAATTTAGTGTGAAAAGGGTAATATAATGGAAAGTTTCGCCAAATGCAAAATCTTCATTGCATAGATCTTATCATCTCACAACTCCTATTTTATATTCTTAATTTTCCTCATTTTTTCACTACTAGTAAAGAAACGTTTCAGCTCGATGTAGATAAGTTTATTTTTAAATTTAAATGATAACAAAATGCAGTATATGCGTTTATTTTCAGTCATGTTCAGGGAATTTTATGTGCAGGCACGAAAAGTCAGTCGCTGGCCAGCGTCTTTCCTATTGAATTTGCATGGGGGGTCAAAGCGAGGCAAATGGTCTTCGGATATGGAAGTTATTTTTAAAAAAGTCCCGAAGTTCTCATCTTGCTTAGTTCTTAATTTGTGACAGGAAGAATATCTCCTTGAATTTTGGTTTCGCGCGTGACTCGGCTGGCTGGCTGAAGTACCGGTAATGATCTCCCAAACATGCGCTTTTAACATTTCCAGACAGTCGAATGCAGTTCAGTGCTCATTTCGTCAGTAGTATGTATAATAGTGATTAAATACATATCAGTGGCATATGTACAATTCTTGAGGGAAAGTGTATTTCGTTTGTGCGGTTGGTGAGTTCGTGCTCGTGCGTGGGGATCTAATTTCGAAGAAAAAGTGCAGAAGGTTCATGGCGTGTTTAAAGCAAAGCAAACGGTCTTCGGATATGGAAGTTATTGTTAAATTATACCTCAAGTCCTTATCTCGTTATCTCTTAATTTATGACAGGGAGAACGTCTCGTTTGTTTACGTTTCACGAGTGACTCGGCTGGCTAAGCTTTTAAATATACTGACAGCCGTGTGCAGTGGTGTTCATTTAATCAGTATTATTAGATTCATTAAATAAAGATCAGTGATATGTATATATCAATAATATTTAATGGTGTGTGGCCTCCGAAGAGGCCGAGTGCAGGTCTTTCGAGTTGACGTCGCATAAGAATGTGGCCCTACCTGTGATGAATTATAATGCTTAAGACGGCACACACACCCAGACCCTGAGCCATTGGAATTAACCAATGAAGGTTAAAATCCCCGACCTGACCGGGAATCGAACCCGTGGCCCTCTGGACCAAAGGCCAGCACGCTAATCATTTAAGCCATGGGGCCGGACAAGATCAGTGATAAATGTATAGTTCTTGAGGACAAGTGGATTGTGTTTCTTGTGTTTGTGTAGTCTGTGTAGTTGTCAGTTCGTACTCGTGCGGGGGGTTCGTAGTTCGAAGAAAAAGTGCAGAAGGATGTACATTGGATCGTCAAATTAAAAAGAAAGGTTCCGTAGGTAAACTCAGGGGAAAAGAACGCAATATTGTAATGAGTGTCCTGGATTATTTTTTAAAGCTATGAATATGAGCAGCACAGTCAATGAAACAGCTAAAGAACAATCTATGCTATAAGGAAGGAACACACACATTGTCCTTTGCAAACTCCCGCAAAAAAAAAAAAGCAAAAAAGATTGAGGGCACAAAATAAAGCCATAATTTACACAGATGAATCGTGGGTAAATATTGGGCAGACAGTGACAAAAGAATGGAAGGATACGACAGTGAAAATTGCACGACAGGCCGCCAATGAAGGGGTGAGTTCGGTACTTAGGCCACCGAAAAGCCGAGGACCGTGATTTGCCTTAGTCCACGCGGGTAATGAACATGGTTTTGTTCCAAATGCTGAACTAACATTTTTATGCCATAAAAACATAAGACAATTGGGCAAATTACGTGAACGAAGTAAAGAAAAATGAAAGAGATTTGTGGAATGCAGACGAATTACAGGACGATGTCGACGATGAAAAGTTTTTAATACGACTTTCTGCATCGTCCGGATCATCCTCAAGTTCATCTCCACCCCGTTCATCCAAAGCGGGAACATCAGGCCTTGCAGAAAAGATAGAAGGTGTACGTCCAATGTCTGAGAGCAACGCCAGTGATTATGGTATTGTACCCTTCAGGACTCTGAAGTTCCGGCCAGGCGAAAGCCGGTCTCGAACCCAGAGTACAGAAGTGAAAGAACTCTCACAAACGTGAGCTGGTGCACATAGTCTTACCTGAACACATTGCTTCGCTTAGCCGGATAAGAGCGCTCTTCTCAGGGATAACATGGGGATAAGTGGGCAACAAAAGATAAAATACAAGGATATGTGACTAATCAGGTAAGAATTCGCTAAATTAAAATAAAAATATCTAACAGAAAACATCGCTGCAATCAAAGTTTAACAAACAGGGATATTATTACATAAAATTGAATTTATTTACAAAAATAAGAGCTTTTAAAATGCTTGGGTCAAGATAATGCTGAGCCGATGACAACCAGTTCACTGCCTTCACGAGAACAGCTGTGCTGTAACAAGCATGTTACAATTGTGTAAGTAACGACATCTAGAAAAACGGATATCTGCTGAAATACACATCTAACAGTAATTCCCATAAAATTTACTACGCCTCGTACCATCGAACCCCGGTGCAAACAAAAATCAACACATAATGTACAGTGTCCTGACTCGGTCACGAACCCTAGTCCCATGAAGAGTAAGGCGTATAATATTCATAAACAAACAATATAAAAAGAACACAACCAACATATCCAAGGGTGTCAAGATCAAACGGGCCAGTGTAAAAATTAACGTAGAGCAAATAGAACATTAAAACAAATCATCGCCTTGCTTTCAAAACATCACGGTCGTCCCTTCCTCTAAACACACTCGACAAGCTGCAGACGGCAAAATGACCAATTCTTAAGACTGTGACGTCAGGCACAGCACCCTCACCCTCCGGCCACTTCACACGCGACAGTCCACATAATTTACGAGCTCAGCTGTGCTGCAGGCTAAAAAAATCTCGCCTTTCAAAAACACCTCACGTAATCTGCTGCTAAAAGCCCTCTTTTAAATATACCTGGGCTATCCGCCCTCATCTCAATATCACCCGCACCATCACAAATCTTACTTCCACCTCTCATGGGCTCAACCTTGGTGCTATAAAAACACAAATCACTTATCGACAGTCACATGGCCATAATACGGCATCTCCAATACATCAAATACACTCTCTAACTGTGCGGGGCTTTCTCATATCAATACATACAGTTGGTTATATGCTTAATGCTCATATCTCTCACATATTCGGACGTGCTCGCTCTATCAGTGAAGCTAGGTGAATTACGGGTTACATCCTGGTCACAACTATATATGTCTACGTCTGCAGAGACAAATGCCTGAACGCGACACAATAAAAAGTGCCTGCCTTTAAGAATAATCTACTATGACCAAAGGAGTTCGACCTGACCCATAAAGATAACACGTACGCTAATATAATACTATCAAAGAAAAAATAAACACACCAACAAGGAATCTACAAACAATCATCTACCCTAATGTACGGGGTTCGAGCTTGAGGCCTAGCTCTTTATTACCAAGAAATATTCCTACCCTAATTAATCTGTTGACTGACGGCCCCCCCCCCGATTCCTATCTAAATTTAAATGACATGCTTGAAACAGAATTGGAAAGCTCTGACCTTATGTTATTGATGACACGACGGAGCGGCCCTCCCTGTGGACCACTGAATTTACCACATCATGGCAGACTGCGGCGCTTGCATCAGATACTGTTGACCATTTGGAGACATTCTTTCTTGCGTGACTCCTTCGTACAGCTCCTTAGATAGTTGAAAGATGTCCCCTTCGACGTCGCGCTGATCAGGTGCTCCCAACGTTCCTGGATCGATGCCCGTTGTCGTGTTGGCTTCAGCTCCTGGTTGTGGCTTCCTCGCAATGATGATGTCCAAAACTCGTTCTGACTTGATGCTGGGGCTATTCCTCGCAGTTACAGTAGTACTAGTAGTATGTGCAGCTCGAAGACAAAGCGTTGTTCTCCGTACCAACACGCAGTATGACGACTCGTTCAAGCCGCCTTCTGGTCAAAGAATGAGCTTGATATGCCAGGCGGCCTTATTTTTATAATCCAGTTTAGCGTCATCACGCCGCTTGATCGCGTGCAGGATACGCGCGCCCGCGACTCGAAGTTTTCCCGCACAAAGTACGTCCAGTGCTCTATTTAACGAATGCATTTATTATTGCAGCCCTAATGCATATCAAAATTAAGCAGAAATTATGCAGGTTGCAATTCTTGTCTCAAATCCAATGCAACTCTTCCGTAACCAAAGATATTAATTTAATTCTTTCTTCCCTCCTAATGTAGGTTTTGTCGGGATCTAGGAAGCGTCCCCAATCTTCATTAAGAGGCTTGGCTTAGGACATAACTCCCTTTAATGAGGTTCTGGAGATTTCTCATAATGACGCTCTAGCTCACTTCACATAAGAACGCTTCTTCTGGACTCATTTATGAAAAACACTATAAGACAATGACTTCGTGGGTGGTCTTATATAATCGCAATATCCAATACTAAAAGCAATATTCTTGGCCCATGAACAGTACGGTTCAGTATGTTGTATTTATTTTACCATGCTACAAATATTAATTTATGAATGAATGAACTTAAAGTTACAAAATTACAAACGAAAAATGTGAAACTGTGACGCTCTGTTTGAGTCACACTCGAGCGTGATCTTCACGAGTCGATTTCGCAACAGCGCGCTCCATCTACGCTGTACTGCAATTTAAGGTTGGAACGCTCTATAGTAGGAAGATATATTTAGGATTGAAATCATTTATCAAGGAAAATGTTGCACAAATTTCCAAGTTATTTGAAATCATTTAAGAAAAGACTGGGTAAATAATTAGTAGGGAATCTTCCACCTGGGCGAAAGGTCTAAATGCAAATCAGTAATGACTGATAGATAGATAGATAGATAGATAGATAGATATGTAGATAGATAGATAGATAGATAGATAGATAAATAGATTGATTGATTGATTGATTGATTGATTGATTGATTGATTGATTGATTGATTGATTGATTGATTGATTGATTGTGATAAATGATTTCCCGGTTTTGTGTCTTATCACTTATCACTGCTTATCTCTGCTTATCACTACGTATTACATCAACATGTATTTTGTGCAGAAGTCTTTAGTTTCAGTCATGTCATAAACACAATTGTGAAGATAGTTAAGTCGATTACGGCTGCGCAGCACAAGTTCCTTAAGGCGCTTTTGGAAGACGAAGGTGCTAATTATATTGATTTCCATGCAGAAGTTAGGTTGCTTATTTTTCAAAATTCTTCCTATAGCAACAAGGACAATGAGTACCTTAATAATTTTGGTTAGTCACGAATCTAATCTTTATAGGAATTGAATGATCAAAGAAGGAAAGAAAGAAAGATAAAAGAGAGAATCTTTTAAGGTCCATATGCTTGGTTCCTTAAAACTGGAGATAGAACCTTTCAGTGCTAAGGTAGTGATCAAGGTTGTTCGCAAGATTTATAAGTATTCTTGAAGAAATAAAACGATTTCTTAATTCAAGAGAGGAATAGTACACACAGCTGGATAATGATGTGTGACTTACGGACCTGTCGTAAAGAAGTACGACATAATGTTCAAGCCTACTGTAGTCGGCTTTAAAATTTAAACTTGAATTTTGGAAAATTCATCTTGCAAGAGAATATCTTTTCTTACTTCCTAAACTTGAAGATTTTCGTGCGAAGTATAGATAAATTAGTAAATTACACTTTTACGTTCCTGGATGAACTTTAAACTCTCCAAAAGGAATTCAGTGAAAAATTCTCTCTCTATAGACCATGGTGGAACCAATAGTGACAAAGTTTTAAACACTTCGCCACGATTGATGATAGTGAAATAATTCTTTGCATTTCAAAATGCTTATATATCGAAGATATAGATAGTCTTGAAATGGAAATAATGAACTTATAGAAGGACTAGCTGAAGTACCAGTCGTTGGAGGGATTATTAGCATGTGCATGATTATATTTTTTGTCATATTGTTTCCCAGATTTTGCGGCGCGTAAGTGCACATATCTGTCCCTGTGAGCGGCTTGTCGTGAAGAACTCATTTCCTTGCTCTTTTAGGCCCTTCCCGATTTAGTAGTTTAGTATTATTGCTGATCTTGATTTGATCCCTTCCTTCCGGCATAAAAGAAAGCCAAGTTTCAGGTTCCGATATTGTACGCCTTCTCATCTAGTTTCCTTTTGACTGTGACATTAGGGCATCCAATATAAAGGGAGTCCTTATTCCTCCTTTTATTACGTTCCTTCAATCCTTTTTCTCATTTCGATAGTAAGTTTTACAATTTTCCTTGCCGATATGCGCTGATGAGCACGCGATTTATCACCTTAAGACAATTATGACAAATACACCACCAATATCGGCGTTGACATGGAATAAGCAACAAAAGTCCAGATTATAGAAACCTCTGTCAACACAGCTGGTACGGTAAAATTGTATGTGACATACATGATTGGGAAACTGTATTCTTTACAACTTCTGTTATAGAGTATTTATCAATAGGATCAGTAATAACAAATATACTTGAACATTTTAGACCTTCGCCTAAAACCTCATTTCACCCAGCGTGAGTAAAATTATTTTTACCGTAGACAAAATTTATTTCTCGTCTTTGTATGCAGATTTTCATTAAATTCTGTTCAGTCATTTTCTCGTGGCTTGACGTTGATGTGGACCAATAAAAACATAGACATTTGAGAATGAAATTGTAGGCCTTCCCCTAAACTACCATTTCACCCAGCCTGAATAAAATTAATTATGGTCTAGATTGCAGTGCCTTACTCTCCGACGTTGCATACAGATTTTCATTCGATTTTTTCATCCATTCTCTCGTACAGACAGACAGACAGACAGACAGACAGACAGACAGACAGACAGACAGACAGACAGACAGACAGACAGACAGACAGACAGACAGACAGACAGACAGACAGACAGACAGACAGACAGACAGACAGACAGACAGTTGTTAATTCTCAGCAATGTAAGACAAAACTCTTCTTTTATATAGATATTATTCTAAAATCTCATGGCAGAGAAAATGTGTCTTTGAATCTCACTCATACGGTATATGACATGTGAATAGGTGTTCTTAACCTTTAAGCATCTTAAGATTAACTGATGTTCACCTTGATACTGTTTACATGCAATGATTCCCAATATTCCTTACTACATCTAGTCAGCTGATGCTATGCGGTGCCCAATTTCACATTAATGATATCGGTATTTAAATAAAGTTAGCAATTTGTAGAGTGAATATATTTATACTAATATTAATTGTTATTAAGTGATTCCATTAATATCTTCAGGAATTAGTCTTTAACTTTGTAAACGTTGCAAAATTTGAGGCTAAAATATTTAACTCTGTAGCATGATAATAATATTATAAGTTTGTGGTTTGTCTATTAAATTTAAAATACGTTTGTTTTTAATATATCGCTAATAATTAAATAAAATATGAAAATTCGAAGCCAAAAATGGGCATTTTGCTTTGCCCCTCCAGAGTAAGACATGTTTTGGAAAAAGCTCTTACTTACCCTTGTTTTAGAATTTGTGGACATAGACCCATGTTTTTCATTTATTTCAGCACAAGTTAATCACGTAAATATTAATTGCATTCTAATATTCATAGTGGAAAGCCCATTGATCTGGCCAAAAAGGAAAATTTGATGGAAATTTTAAGGGCAGTTATTAAACTTTCTCAAAAATCTCAACATAATTTGACGAGTGTTAATGAATATATGGCAGGAATGTAACATTTTGTTTAAGAACTCTTCACATTTGCTGAGCTGAAAAAACTGGAATTTTACTCAATTTAAGATAACGAAAAGTCTTGTTAACATGATTTAAAATTTATATTCCTGGCGTGGGGCAGTGCTCACGGCATTACTCGTAGGGGAAAATCACTCAAATCACGGAGAAAGGTTACCCAGTTGTACTTCCTCCAAAAACAATAATCACTACCACCACCACCACCACTCATATCATAGGTATGTGGGATACTAAACGACGGTATAGTTGGGGACAAATCATGACGACCTCGCTTCACACCACTACTTTCCAGTGGCAGCTCGGTGTCTATTAGCAACTTATAGGATTTTCTACCTCTACTGCAGCCAGAGTTGCCAAATCGGCTACTGCACTCTACACGAAGAAAGGGTAAATACTACAGAGTGAGGAAGAAAGTGGTTTGGCAGCGTCTCCAAAACACACAAGGATCACTTAGAACTCATTAACTCAGCAGGGTACAGGGTGTGATTGACTACTGGCTTCCAACTCGCTTCCAGGAGCTGAGGCCGTCATGTTTTGTCCCCAACTACATACAAAATTTGATAAAAGATCCACCGACCTATATTCGTTGGGCTGTGTGGCTCAAACAGTGGAGGACGGGCTTTGTGACATCGAGTTATCGGTTTCAATTACGGCTCACACGATTGTCTTGAAATACACCACCGTCTTGTCAGTAGATTTACCTGTGAGCAAAATCCGGCACCTGGGCCTCTGTAAAAACAGTTAATTAATTATCGGTATATAAATCCAAAGCCGGCCCCGTGGTGTAGGGGAAGCGTAACTGCCTCTTACCCGGAGGCCCCGGGTTCGATTCCCGGCCAGGACAGGGATTTTTACCTGGACCTGAGGGCTGGTTCGAGGTCCACTCAGCCTACGTGATTAGAATTGAGGAGCTATCTGACGGTGAGATAGCGGCCCCGGTCTAGAAAGCCAAGAATAACGGCCGAGAGGATTCATCGTGCTGACCACACGACACCTCGTAATCTGCAGGCCTTCGGGCTGAGCAGCGGTCGCTTGGCAGGCCAAGGCCCTTCAAGGGCTGTAGTACCATGGGGTTTGGTTTGGTTTTGGTTTATATAAATGCAATAGCATTATTGAAATCAATATGAAAATGCACATAAGATACGTATACGTAAACAAAGTTAACAGTTTAATTGATCAACTAGGCGATAGAAGATTATCTTATCAATAATGTTGAGACGGCATTATCTAAAGGAGTACAAAACTCACTGTCGAATGTCGCTGATCTAAGTGATTTACGTATCTTGAGCTAGACAATAATAACAGTTATTATCATTCAGCCTATAGCTCCTCAGAAACCCGAATATTTTGCTTCACCATGGAATTAGTAAAAAATCCGTTAAGGATTTGGCCTCTCTGTCGTGAATTCACTTTCAGTTGTTCTCCAGGTTTGGCTGATAGTCTCAGTATGAGCAGGGGATCTCACTTCGATACCATCGTCAGGCTCAGTTATAAAGCATTTGTAGGTTTACAGCTTATTTCTAGTTGAGGAAAGTAGTTTATCTCTCAAACACACACACACACACACACACAAAAGGGATTCCGCAAAGTGACTGTGTAAGTTGAAATTATTCTGATTAAGATAGAGGCTCAAAGGATAGCCGTTACAGACATGTGAAAAGAGGGGAGGTATATCTTTGATAAGTATCGACAAATCCTGAACCCCTTGATAAGAATCCAGGAAAGTGAGCAATTACCACGTGGTTTGTAAGGAATAGGCAGGTACAAAGAGGCGACGAGTGCAGTAGCAGCTACTGATTCTCACACAACTGCTTATGGTTTATATGTAGCCTACATTAAACTAAACAACAAAATAAAGTATAAGGTTGTACACATATTTTACATTTATAGTTATTTCAAAAAAGTCTGGGTTTATTTCAATTAAGGTGATTTCCAGCTGCGCCAACATATGTCCGTCAATCGGGATCTACATTCTGCTAATACAGTATAACCAAACTTTTAGCTGCAAATAGGGAACATGCATAATTTTCAAAAATATATATTTTTTTTTGAAAAGTACACCAGATCCATAATAGACTATATCTTAACAGACTTTGAATTCAGGAAATCTGTTAGGAATGTACGAGTTTTTCGCGGATTTTTCGATGATACAGACCACTATCTGATCTGTAGTGAACTAAGTATCTCTAGGCCTAGGGTAGAGAAAGTGAAATCTGTCTGCAAACGAATAAGGGTAGAAAATCTCCAGGACGAGGAAATTAGACAGAAGTACATGGATATGATTAGTGAGAAGTTTCGAACAGTAGACAGTAAGCAGGTTCAGGATATAGAACTTGGTTCAGGGTACTTACAGGAGTTAGACAAGGCTGTAATCTTTCACCTTTGCTGTTCGTAGTTTACATGGATCATCTGCTGAAAGGTATAAAATGGCAGGGAGGGATTCAGTTAGGTGGAAATGTAGTAAGCAATTTGGCCTATGCTGACGACTTGGTCTTAATGGCAGACTGTGCCGAAAGCCTGCAGTCTAATATCTTGGAACTTGAAAATAGATGAAATGAGTATGGTATGAAAATTAGCCTCTCGAAGACTAAATTGATGTCAGTAGGTAAGAAATTCAACAGAATTGAATGTCAGATTGGTGATACAAAGCAAGAACAGGTCGATAATTTCAAGTATTTAGGTTGTGTGTTCTCCCAGGATGGTAATATAGTAAGTGAGATCGAATCAATGTGTAGTAAAGCTAATGCAGTGAGCTCGCAGTTGCGATCAGCAGTATTCTGTAAGAAGGAAGTCAGCTCCCAGACGAAACTGTCTTTACATCGGTCTGTTTTCAGACCAACTTTGCTTTACGGGAGCGAAAGCTGGGTGGACTCAGGATATCTTATTCGTAAGTTGAAAGTAACAGTCATGAAAGTAGCAAGAATGATTGTTGGTACAAACAGGTGGGAACAATGGCAGGAGGGTACACGGAATGAGGAGATGAAGGCTAATTTAGGAATGAACTCGATGAAGTTGTACGCATAAACCGGCGTCGGTGGTAGGGTCATGTGAGGCGAATGGAGGAGGATAGGTTACCTAGGAGAAAAATGGACTCTGTTATGGAGGGTAAGAGAAGTAGAGGGAGACCAAGACGACGATGGTTAGACTCGGTTTCTAACGATTTAAAGATAAGAGGTATAGAACTAAATGAGGCCGCAACACTAGTTGCAAATCGAGGATTGTGGCGACGTTTATTAAATTCTAAGAGGCTTGCAGATTGAACGCTGAAAGGCATTACAGTCTATAATGATAATGTATGTATGTATGTATGTATGTAAGTACACCATTGAAATAGTACGTAAACGTATTATATTGTGGTAAGTTGTCTTGTTTTCTACCGTTAAAATAATATTTAAAAGTGCCTTTCCGCAAGGCGAGTGAAACGACCTCTGACGTAAGCGGCGCGCTGTGACGTCACGATCCAGTACCGCACGCACCTCTACCAGCCATCGTGCATCAGCCGTTACTACAAGCCGATTGTTTATTATTCGTGATCGCGAATAACTTCAAAATGACAGAAGAAAGGTTCGAAACAGCACAGTCAGATAATCTACCATGTGTAGATATCATCATTCTTGAAAAATAGTGACTTTGTGGCCGCAGAAATTCGCGGATAAAAATCAAGTTTGAAAGTGGCATCTTTTATATACGTGCAATGTACTGTAATTCATAGTATTAGGATAACAACGAACCTGGATAGAAATCACATCACTTTCAACATTTTCTTCTAGACTGAATGAAATGGCGTATGGCTTTTAGTGCCGGGAGTGTCCGAGGACATGTTCGGCTCGCCAGATGCAGGACTTTTGATTTGACTCCGTAGGCGACCTGCGCGTCATGATGAGGATGAAATGATGATGATGACGACACATACACCCAGCCCTCATGCTGGCGAAATTAACCAATTAAGGTTAAAATTCCCGACCCTGCCGGGAATCGAACCCGGGACCCCTGTGACCAAAGGCCAGAACGCTAACCATTTAGCCATGGAGCCGGACTCTTCTAGACTGATTCCCATATTAAAGAATAACATTACATTTTCGGGCTTTCAGCATCAGTAAAGTAAGAAATCGGATTTCAGCACTAATATAAACATATACCGTAGGTAGCATTATAGTACTAGTCCGCCTCTGTGGTGTAGTGGTTAATGTGATTAGCTGCCACCCCCGGAGGCCCGGTCTCGATTCCCGGCTCTGCCATGAAAGTTTGAAACAAATAGTACTAGAGCTGGAACGAAGTCTACTCAGCCTCGGGAGATCAACTGAGTAGAGGGGTTTCGAATCCCACCTCAGCCATCCTCGAAGTGGTTTTTCGTATTTTCCCACTTCTCCTCCAGGCACCTAAGGCCACGGCCGTTTCCTTCCCTCTTCCTTGTCTATCCCTTCCGATCTTCCCATCATCCAACAAGGCCCCTGTAGAGCATAACAGGTGAGGCCGCCTGGGCGAGGTAATAGCCCTTCTCACCAGTTGTATCACCATACCCAAAGTCTCACGCTCCAGGACACTGCCCTTGAAGCAATAGAAGTGCAATCTCTCGCTGAGTCCGAGGGAAAAACCAACCCTGAAGGATAAACTGATTAAGAAAGAAAGAAAGAAAGAAAGAAAGAAAGATCATAGTACGAGAAACATTAAATATCTTGGTGGAGGGAAAAAGTTAAACATGATAAAGATAAATATGACTTCATCTAGTTTCTGACCCCAACTTGGCATGTTCGATCCTGGTTCAGTCCGGTGGTAGTTGAAGGTGCTCAAATACGTCAGCCTCGTGTCAGTAGATTTACTGGCACGTAAAAGAACTCCTACAGGACTAAATTCCTGCACATCGGTGTCTCCGAAAACCGTATAAGTAGTTAGCGGGGCGTAAAGCCAATAACATTAATTACATTTGGCTTTTAACAAGCTGAGTATATCACGCAAGGAAAGTGTCTTGGTGACATTTTAGTAGTTCAATACAGGAATGCTTTTGGGTGCTGTGACTGTTACCCTTTTCTTTTCTATTTGCTTTACGTCGCACCGTCACAGATAGGTCTTATGGCGACGATGGAACAGGAAAGGCCTAGGAATGGGAAGGAAGCGGCCGAGACCTTAATTAAGGTACAGCCCCAGCATTTGCCTGGCGTGAAAATGGGAAACCACGGAAAACCAACTTCAGGGCTGCCGACAGTGGGGTTCGAACATACTATCTCCCGGATGCGAGCTCACAGCTGAGCGCTCCTAACCGCACGGCCAACTTGCCCGGTACTTTTACCCTTCGGTTTATTGACTTGGCTTGTATAACCTAAAACTTAGGCTAAGTTGGATAATATTTTAAACACCAACATCACTATTTTCACCTGTGTGCAATTATGTTATTTATTTCATTAATATTATGACAATTATTATGATTGAGCATTGTTAACTTTTGAGACCCCAACAAACAAGCATTGGTTTTGTGTAAAGATATACATTTGTTAAATTCACGTTGTTTTCTTTCATGATGTACACGGCTATTTTTTGTTATATTATAGAGAATTTAGCTATAGCCTAAATTTCTATACAAATGTAAGCTCTTCAATAAAGACATAAATAACTGTCGCATGCCAAAATAAATTGGTATAATTAGAGCTATCAATATGATTCATAACCCCTTTGATTTATTACCTTGACATGGATCTCCCAAAACATAGGTTAGGTTTGGAGAATACTTTAATAATCAGCATTAATTAATGCACTGTTTATTACTTTCATATTCCAAGATGTAACTGAAGCATTTAATTAAAGCATCATACATTAAAATTTAAAGTTTTACCACTAGAACAGCTGACATGGAGAAGTGATTGGAAATTCAAACAAATTCAACATACGTTAAAATGATCTTTAAAAAATTAAACTGTAGACTTTTCCGATATATCACCAGCATTTCTCCAGCTCGCCAAAATCCATTTCTCCCTCGTTTTAGCGTCTTTGGAACATTTATAAACAATTTGTTTGGGATGGTATGCGATGTGCTATTGCACATCGGAACTATACACCATCTATAAGTTTTCTGCCTCACTGTCTGCGCAGAATTCATTTTAGGTCTAAAACATACCACTCAGATTATTATCCAATGTATAGATCTCGAATTTAACTATACCAGACACTAACATAAAGTAGAAATACGCAAAGTGTATCCTTCTTCTCACAGTACACTATGTGTTATTTCGTCTGCTAATTCAGTCAACCTGTACGATGACGTCAGACCAATGAGATCGCGTACTTGCGTCACGTGACATTTTCGTACTTTAATTTAGATTTTTATCATGTTTGGAGTTATTATTTGTACATTCTGATCACATTTTTGAATTCTGCGTGGCATTTTGAATCAGGTTAGCATATTTTTAATTAAAAACCCGTATCATGCATGTTCCCTATTGAATCCCCTGTGGATGGGGGCGCTAGAATAACATCCGCGGTAATCCCTGCATTGTAAGAGGCGAATAAAGGAGCACCAAGGGCTATCACCGAGCAAGTTGGTCGTGCGGTTAGGGGCGCACAGCTGTGAGCTTGCTTTCGAGAGACAGTGAGTTCGAACACCACTGTCAGGAGCCCTGAGGATGTTTTTCGTGTTTTTCCATTTTCACACCAGGCAAATGCTGGGGCTGTACTTTAATTACGACCACGACTCAATATTTCCACCTCCTAGCCCTTTCCTATCATATCGCCGCCATAAGACCTATCTGTGTCTGGGCAATGCAAAAACAATTGTAAAAGAACCCAAGGTTTCTCAACTTGGGGGCGTGGGTTGGCGACGGAGGTTTCCCTAGCCGAGTCTGAAATTGCTCCTACTTATTTGTGTCAGGATCCTTACTTTCATTTATCCTGTATGGCCTCCCTTAATCAACACTTCTTCTCTTCCGACCCCGATAGAATTATATAGCGAGGCCTAGGCAGTCCTTCATTTTCACGACCTTCATGGACCTTTCTATCTGTCTTCCTTTCTTTTAGCCAATGCCGGCCTGAGAGTACCAAAGGAAGAAAGACTTCGCCAGGTTAGGGATTTGAACACAGACCTCCGAGCTGACAAGGTCGCGCTACAGCAGAAAGCTTCAGTGACACCAGCTGAAACCCACGGTGTGTTTGACGCTGATTTTTTTCGGCGTGGCTCCCAAGCCAGCATTAAGTCACGTGCAGATTTAACAACACCGCCTCGCAAAGCCCATTTGAATTCGCCCGCTGATTGGCTAACTTTAGTAGCTGATTAAATGATAACGGCGCGAGATGTCGATTATTTTTTTCAAATTATTTATCAGTATGACCAACACTCTGAGCTCACATACTCGGTTCACGTTGTTTTCGACCACCCTGTAGGTATGTCACGACATTTTACGGAAGAAATTCTTTTCCAACTTCTTGTTCTTTTGCTTTCTATTACTTCTATTGCTTGAACATATTTGTCAGGCTCTTCGGTTTCTCTTTCCTATCCAACCTCTCTTGGTCAACTCTTGTTTTTTTCCGAACCTGGCGTTATTACGGTAGCTTTGAGACGCCTACGTAGTCTTTCATTTCCACCCCTTTGTGGCCGATCCATTTGTTTGGCGATACCTTCATTCTTCGAAATGTCGGAACTTTTCCATTTTCCTTCTGATCAGAGGAAGATTGCCCAATTTTACTTCCTCTTAAATAATAATCACCATCACTACCATTGTAATTTGCACGAAGGTCAAGAACCATCTTTGGTCCATGAACGAGTAAATTCCTACGCATGATCTAGGCGTTGCAGTAAGTAAGACGATGGCTACAGTTGTTTTCGCCCTGTAAAAGCCGTTATTGAAGGTACTAACTCTCGGTTATTATTCCGTGTGGAATATTGTTTGAAGATCATGAAAATTTACAATAAAATTAAAGCTACATGTGTTGTGCACAGGCTCAGGCCCAGGCTGGCAAATTCCCAGAGCTGGCCAAATTTAAATAAAAACTCGCTTTGGGTGTGTGTGTGGGGGGGGGGGCGCTATAAATTCAAAGTGAAATTAAATTAAAAACAATCTCGGTACCTCTGTTGTTCCTTAGTGTCATATTCCCGAATAGTTTGTTACATACCATCCTCTTTGTACGTTTCACTGGCTCTGGAAAGGTTGTCTGATCTTCACATTTCTGAACGTGATCCAGTACAAGATGACTGCCCAACTCATGAATAACACGCTGAGTCAGGCGTTATTAGGAGGGCATATGGAGGATTCCACGCGCATCAAAAGATCATATCAATGGAGTACCTCAGGGTTCGTTTCTTGGCCCAATCTTGGCGAGCTTGTATACTGCAGGTATGCCTAAAACCGTCAAGAGAATTTGGGTAAGCGGATGACTGGGCAAATGCTATCAGAGACGCAACGTTTTAGAATACTGAGGAGACCCTAACGAACGACCTTAGAAAGTTGGAAGAATACTTGTAAAGTTGTGATGACTTTAACCTAACGTCAACAAAACAAAATTAAGTTGCTTCCATCTAGAAAATAAAATAACTGCAGGTATTCGCTGGAGATCGGTTACTGACGCACAATGGATAGCTTAAGTACCTGGAGGTTGCCCTAGACAGAACATTCTCTTTTAAACAGCACGTTCAAAATACAGCAATCAAAACAAAACAAAAAAAGCGTGGAACAACTTGGCAACCACCCTTCGGTGCAGGGCTTTAGGGCTTGTGTTCTAGACTGCTGAGTATTGTGCCTCTGTCTAGCTAATTCGTTCTCCCGTAAAACTCACAGATTCGCAGCTCAACACCACGATGCATCTAATCACAGGCACAATAAAATCTACGCCCAATGCTCAATCATATTTCTTCATGAAATCGCCGATATGAAAACGCTTTTCTCAAAGAATTAAAGAAAATAAGGGATAATCCACATACATGGTGATACTGCTGATGTTTGTTTGAGCCTTTTGCATGCTACAAGTTCTTCAGGTAGAACTGCAAGAGATCTGGGGAATAACGACTTCCAGATACAGTAACTTTGCCCTGGAGTTTGCTCAACTTTGCCACCACCTCGTTTTGAGCTCCCTCGCAAAATCTGGTCTACGCTCAATAGGATAAGAACAGTTTCTGGGAATTGCAGACTTCCACTGTAAATTGAACAGACTCTCGATCCGTGAACGTGATTGCAGCACCCCAAAGCAGATCATCCAATACATCATCGCTCAATGTCCAAAGAGGAAGTATAATGGCAATGGTGTTGATTATCCCAATTCGACACCAGAGACAATCAGGTAATGAAATTAAATGTCGTATGGCTTTTAGTGCCGGGATATCCCAGGACGGGTTCGGCTCGCCAGGTGCAGGTCTTTCTATTTGACTCCCGTAGGAGACCTGCGCGTCGTGATGAGGATGAAATGACGATGAAGACAACACATACATCCAGTCCCCGTGGCATTGGAATTAACCAATTAAGGTTAAAATCCCAGACCCGGCCGGGAATCGAACCCAGGACCCTCTGAACCGAAGGCCAGTACGCTGCGCTGACCATTCAGCCAACGAGCCGGACACAATCATGTAATTCGACGTTAATGATGATTGGAGAGAGGAAATCAATTCCAGTTTTCTGCCGCCAATTTTTGAGAACAGATGTCTCTGCAAGTGTAAACGTTGGGGGAAATTGCGATAATTTCCTTAAGGGGTTCATTAATAATTCTAAGAAATCATTGTTACAATTAGGTTACCATCTAAATTTCTCAACTGTATTTATTTTAATGTAACTGCATACTTTGTCGCAAGGCAGTCTCTGCATGGGAGGAAGTATATGATAAAGGAAAATAAAGCAACAACTTAAACACAAATATGCAGTATAGTTTGGGTGGCTAGCTCGTCCTTGGGCCGGAACAGTGCATACACGTGAGGTGGTAGCTTCCGGAGTTCCTGCGGCAAGGAAGCATGTTGAAGTTCGCCCGCGAAGGTCGCAGTTTCACACACGTGTCGATGCGGCCTTGTTTCATTTGTATGGTCACTTGGCTTCATGTAACAATAGATACTGGAGCACAGTGAATCCCCCAAGTAATTCATGAAGTTTCAATACACGACGAAATGTTAGCCGTAAGGTGCGCTATATCTGCAAGGCAAACAATAAGGTCCATCTTTGTTAATCATATAGAAAATGCTTCCAGTCATTCGACCGTGTCAGGAAAGGAATGAATGAAGCCCCCATCTAGTGGTGAGGATAGGATTTGTTCCGGTGCCGAAGCGTGTCGCACTTCTCTGGGGCAATGATGAATGACTGACAGATAAAATGAAATTATATTGGAGAGTGTTGCTGGAATGAAAGATTACAGGAAAACCAGAGTACCCGGGGAAATGCTGTCCCGCCTCAGCATTGTCCAGCACAAATCTCACATGGAGTGACGGAGATTTGAACCACGGAACCCAGCTGTGAGAGGCCGGTGCGCTGCCATCTGAACCACGGAGGCTCCAAAAGTGGACATAGATACCGCACAAAATATATTGATATCGCTTTTTTTTAATATTGTCAGATTATGAGAAAAACAAAGGCATTTTAAACAAGATTCCGCTACAGTACATTCTGCCGATGATTCCTTAGATGACATAAAAGTATTTTTGATGACAGTGTTATTTCTAAAATATTATGGGCCCCTCGTATCCCCGATCTTATCGGAATAAACCTCACATAACAGAGAAACTGGTGGAGAATATTACAGCAGAAACTAGGAATATTACCAAAGAAGGACTCATGCGTGTGAATGGTAGTTTTATCAAAATATATCGGGAATATCTAACTGCAGATGGACATCACTTTCAGCATAGCCTGTAGCAAGGCTAGTAGACAATGCGTGCTATCAATAGGTTGAGAAGCAGTTTCCATATGGTAAGCCCCGCCAGGCATGCCGTCACAGGTAGCACATGCATGCACTGTTCTGGCCCTAGGCTGCGTTAACCGCTCTATATATGGCATAGTATCTGCAGTGTGTACGTGAGATTTTGTACATAATCTGAAAAATTGTAGTAAGCAGTTTGGCCTACGCCGACGATTTGATCTTAATGGCAGATTGTGCTGAAAGCGTGTCATCTGCGACCTTGGAACTTGACCATAGATGCAAATAAGTACGATATGACATGAACCTTAGCATTTCCAAAATTGGAGCGATGTCAACAGGGAAGAGACAGTAAAGAGTTGAGTGTCAGGTTGAGAATAAAAAAACTGGAACAGGTACTTTATTTCAAGTAATTAGGATGTGCATTCTCTGAGGATGGAAGAAGATAAAGTGAGATTGAATAATAATAATTTCGTGTGGCTATTTCTAGCCGAATGCAGCCCTTGTAATGCAGACCCTCAGATGAGGGTGGACGGCATCTGCCATGTGTAGGTAACTGCGTGTTATTGTGATGGAGGATAATGTTATGTTGGGTGTGTGAGTTGCAGGGATGTTGGGGACTGTACAAAAATCCAGCCCCCAGACCAATGGGATTAACCAATGAAGGTTAACATGCCCGACCCGGCCGGGAATTGAACCCCGGACCCTCTGAATCGAAGGCCAGTACGCTGACCATTCAGCCAACGACTCGGACGAGATTGAATCAAGGTGCAGGAAAGGAAATGCAGTGAGCTCACAGTTGCGATCAACGGTAAGTCAGCTGCCGGTCTGTTTTCAGACCAACTTTGGTGTATGGGAGTGAAAGCTGGGTGGACTCCGGATATCTTATTCACAAGTTAGAAATAACAGACACGAAGGCGGCGAAAATGATCGCTGGTACAAGCAGGTACGAACAATGGCAGGAGGGTACTCGGAACGAAAAGATAAAGGATAAGTTCGCAATGAACTCAGTAGATGAAGTGGCACGTATAAACTGTGAGGCGAATGGAGGAGGATAGGTTATCTAGGAGAACAATGAAATCGGTCAAGGGGGATACGAGAAGTAGAGGGAGACCAAGACGACAGTTAGATTCAGTTTCTAATGCCGTAGAAATACTAGAGGAGGCAGCAGAACTGGGTACAAATTGAGGATTGTAGAGGAGTTCAATAAATTCACAGAGGCTTACAGACTGAAGGTGTATGATACATGTTCTCGTGCTGCATCATTAAAGTCGTACGTTAAACACACAAATAAATAAATAAATAAATAAATAAATAAATAAATAAATAAATAAATAAATAAATAAATAAATAAATAAATAAATAAATAAATAAATATACGCGCTCTGAGTTTCATCGAAGAATACGCATATGATCACGTGTAGCCTTATTGGAAATGTAATTCTGAATCCTATATGTGTGCCCCATTGGCTTGCGAGACAAACTGTTTACACATTATTGGTTCCATCGTATAAAGCATGTGCTACAACACAGATATTTCCCTGGAAAATTGTTGAGGAGAAAATCCATATACTGAAATACACTTGGTAGGCTGTTTTCAATAGGATCAACTGTGTAGGCAGAGTACTTCCAGCCACACAATTCCTCTGACTTGCTTCACACATTCCTTCACTGCATGGCCCCTTAAGAAATCGAAACTAGATATAGTAGCCTATCCTGTGCTCACTGAACCTTTATACAGGGTGTATAAAATCTCAAGGACAAACCTTTAGGAACGGGTCCGAGGAAGAAAAATTGAAGATTTTCCCGAAATAAAGATGTAACCATCAAATTTCTGTGGAAATAGGGTGTATCATCACGCCTCTCTGTTGTAGTGCCATCTTATGTCTTACATTTGAACTTGAAGTTGGTTTAAAGCCAGCAGAACTTCGTCCTCCTTGGTGTAAGGATGAAACTGCACCCTCCGTACATCTTCCTCTGCGGTGATTTCTTCTTTCTCGATCCGCCACAGCTACCCTGTAATAAAATGTACTCACGCAGTCGTCTATTTTCTCCAGGGTATGGTATTGTACTCTAGACTGTCATGTGCGGTGCGATAGGAGGATACGAGGATACGAGGCTATTAGGCTATAGGCTAATCTATCCTACTGAAATAAATAAAATACTGACACAGGCTGATGTTTAAATATGCTTTATTTTAAAATTATTATTATTATAATGAATAACAAATTGAGGAAATCAAGTAATACCATATAAATCTGATTCAACAACTGTGTAACAACTGTGACCGTTATTAATTCATTGTGATCATAAAAAAGCGTCTTTATCCTCGAAATTAACCACTCTAATCTAATTACGGAGGGTCTAAATTAATTGTCATCATTAATTAATGAAACAAATTATACCCCAGTTAAATATATTGGTTCTAGACACTCATGGTACTCTACCATGAATACACATTCACTAACATGAACCTTGAATATAAATTAATGCCTGAAACTGGATAATTAAAAGATTGCGATTACTCATTACCCAGTTATAAAATAGTGGTGTTCAAATGTGCATTGCTATAACTCAGAACATTCAATAGTCTTTGGGATTTACTGCTCCCCTTTACATCTTCATCTAAATTCAACTACAGTGATTTTACACGGACTTAGTGGCCTCTCACGTCTTAATGTCTCCATCTGAGCATTTGCAAAATTACATCATAAAGTTTATTGCCATTAATTGATTTCTTTCTTTACCACAAGTTTACAGATTTAATGGTAGCATCACTGTGTAAACCATGAAGATAGGAGGTCAATCACCTCAAGTTTAATTGATCATCTAGTCAAGTGAACAGCCATTGTTTACATTTTCATGAAATGCGTTGATCATAGTTGGTCTCACAGGGACCCAAACTACCTGAACAGATTAATAAAAAACATTTGAAATTTCTTGATCAACCTTGTCTTGATTTTCATACATGAGAAGTTTATAACTGTTGGGTGTATTGTTCAGTGACGTTTCTGATTATGCTTGCTGCTGAAATGTAAACAAGAAGTGAATCTAAGATGGTGTCTGGTTGAATTGCCGCGAGCTGTCATGGACCTGACATTATTCAAAATACAGCGGAAATTCTCTCACCTTAACGAAAATAAAATCTATCTACATTAATAACCGCAGTCAACCACCGCCTATGCTAAATGAAATAATCAACTGATGACATAAAAAGACATCTACACTAATATCCTACAGTAATTAATATACACACCGATTCAGCCATTTGGTTATTTACAATACATAATACTGCACAGTTAATTTACTGATTTCTACGACGCGTGTTAATTTCAATGCCTATTGACTTGTTATCATTAAAATTAGCATCGATATTGACCTTGATGTGGATTCTTCATGGCTGTCTTCTGACATACAACAAATTAAATGAACTATCTTTTTTTCTTACAATTTGTCTTACGTCGCACTGACACAGATAGGTGAAAATGAAATGGCGTATGGCTTTTAGTGCCGGGATGTGTCCGAGGACTTCGGCTCGCCAGGTGCAGGTCTTTTTGATTTGACTCCCGTAGGCGACCTGCGCGTCGTGATGAGGATGCAATGATGATGAAGACGACACATACACCCAGTCCGCGTACCAGGGGAATTAACCAGTTATGGTTAAAATTGCCGACCTTGCCGGGAATCGAACCCGCGACCCCTGTGTCCAAAGGCCAGCACGCTAACCATTTAGCCAGGGAGCCGGACACACAGATAGGTATTATGGCGATGATGGGATAGGGAAGGCCTAGGAGTGGGAAGGAAGCGGTCGTGGCCTTAATTAATGTAAAACCCCACATTTCCTGGTGTGAAAATGGGAAACCACGGAAAACCATCTTCAGGGCTGTCAACAGTGGGGTTCGAACCCACTATCTCCCGGATGTAAGCTCACAGCTGCGCACCCCTAACCGCACGGCCAACTCACCCTGTAAATGAACTATCATAACAGAATGAAGTATAATTTTCAATTCCAAACATGACGTGAGGAAACCCTCAGATGACGTTGACATAAAATCAAAATTAAGTTGTACTTACTACATCGTCTCTCTTTAAAAAAATTCTTATGAAAACCATTTGATATTGTTTTTGGTTAAAATGATCTTAGCTCAACTGCACGGGTCAGCGAGCCTTCTATAAACATTACATAAATAGATGTCCGATGGCTGGTTTCATGGGTTTTTCTTTCAAAACTAGGTCCTTATATGACTGTAGCGAGCACTTTCTTACCTCGTTACTTCTCCTTTTACCTTTATGTATATCATCGTATACCGCTATCAGCGAGAAAACCGGTCATGATGTAAACATGACCACGTGTTCATGTCAATGTTTATTGGTAGATAAATACCCTTCACTGTCTCTGTATCAATACGACTTACCGATTCTCATAATTGGCAGTTATAACATCACACAGATACTGTACCTCGTAATACTGTGTTCACAGACTTAAACACTTGTTGTAAATATATATACACACGCTTGTCGACCCTGAACATAAATTATGGAAAGTCTGAGATAGCTTTCACCAACATATAATGCCAGGCCGCCACAAGTGCTACAATACTTAATGGCAAGTACTCCACAATCCGTCGATCAGCCACTTTCCACGAACATACCAAGACTACGGTCCACGAACGTTTGAAGTCCAGTCCATTGCAGCCGTGTCACACGAATACCGTATATCCAGCACTACTTCCTTCTCGTACAGTGTGTCAGTTGTGGTCCTTTCATATAGTGATGTCGAAGTTTATATAAACATCCGCTTCTCCCTTCATCTCAGTTGATACGTCTGGATTGGTCCTTGCCAGCCAATCATCAGTGATCCTCTTAACAAGACCATGCCCTGAACTTCTCCTTGGTGCCAGGACATAAGCAAACGCTGGGGTATATCACATGAGTCACAGAACTTTCCTAATACAATAATAAGCTCCTCTCATCAGGCTGGGATATATACATGACTCATAGAACTTTCGTAGTACAGCAACATCAACAAACACATCTCATCAGACACTGGGATGTCCACATGAGTCATACAAATTACCAGAGTCCAAGATAGCAATGTTTTCCCACTCATGCAGAACAAATTACTCATACTACATATATGGTTACCTTCCAGCTTACAAAAATTAATGCCAAAATATACAAATGAAATACCGATGATAATAATAATAATAATAATACCGAATACTGACAATAATATCTCTAACTTCTACATACAGTGCGAGGGTGTGATATATGTACTATCACAACCTTTGCCATTGCAGAGTTCTTCGATATGTTGCAGGTCGGAGTTTCGTTGCTTTGCATATTCATTGGCAATTTTAGCGCTGAATGGGCTATTCGGCCGCCTTCCAACAATGTAGCTGCAATGCCTGATGAAGCAAGTGCGAGTGCAATTTCATTGTGTGAACGAATTTTTGCTAAAATCAATGAAATTAAGAAAGTTTTTCCTGTACCCCCGGGGGGCGGCCAAGAAGTAAATCCCTCCAGTTCCATCATTTACAACTTTCATTAGAATATTAAATACATACGTTTGTTGTTGATTCAACAGCGGAAGATTTAATCGAACTGATTCTCTTAAAGCATCGAGATCGTACAGTTTCTCGCGTTGCAACTCTTGATTAAAAGCGTTGTGCATCGGGCGATTGGGTGCAGCCATGCCTACTTGAGATAATACTTTGGTTGACATCATCAAGCACATGTTCTCAATTGATATCAACGCCTCATTGCACATTTCTTCACTGATTTGTAAATTTGGATTTCCTGTTGTGATGCTCATTTGATGCAAGATATCATCACACATATCATCTTTGTATTTGATCCATAAATCAATTGGTTTTGATGGGCAGCATGTTGAAATAATTATAGAAACCAATGTTCGTATTTGATAAGGTTGTGAAGGAATTACAGCATCATTGAGAGTTTGATCCCAATGAGCGTCATTTTCTAACAGTTTCAAACGTAGACAGGCTTCTCTGTAAGAGCCACACAGTTCACCATTAACAGTTCGTAAATGATGGAATGATGTTGAGCCTCGAACATTGACTAATAGCAATCGCAAATGAAAACACTCATCGTTGCTTGGATGGACTGAATAAATTCGACCTATTGCATCGGTGGAATATACATTTGGGTAACCTGGAACTGGTTTTCCTTGCTTCCGTCGTTGAAATTTCATTGAGTATTGATTCCAAATAAAATATTTAGGCATTTCGGAGTATAGCAGTGTTCGGGCGAAATCGTAATTCTGACACAATTAAAAAACCTGGTGGTTCAACAGCTCGCTGTAATGCGTTCTGAGCCGTGAAATATACTCTTTGACCATTTTCTAAGTGTATGGCTAAGTGAACAACAGTAGGGTATCTTTCATGAATGGGAAAAGGAAAAATGCGGCAAATTGCTTCGTTACTGCTAACGTAGCGGCCCATTTGGTAGTGGGTAACTTCATCATTGGAATTCTCTGCACTGACTCCAATCACAGCCATGTCACTTCCTTTGGTTATATATTTACAAATGCATTTGATAGATTTGACCGAATGGCAAGATTCAACATTGATGTGCGCCTTGAAAGTCTTTGAGAAGATCGGTGAATATGGAACAATCCAACTATTATCAATTTCAATGTATTGTTGATTCACTTTGACTATTGTTGATCTTCCGTTGTCTGCAGTCTGCCAGCGACGATACAGTGAATAACATTCATTTCCGGTAATTGTTTCTGGTACTAATGCCCGCGGATAACGCTTCGAACATTTACCAACCACCATACACGGTGAATTTTGATCAAGTGTTCCACACGGACAATGAATCATGTTTTTAATAACTACGGTACCTCACGCAAGCGTGGATCTACATGTACATCAGGGATTTCAGCTGATATCACTTCATC
Source organism: Anabrus simplex (assembly GCF_040414725.1). Classification (NCBI taxonomy): domain Eukaryota; kingdom Metazoa; phylum Arthropoda; class Insecta; order Orthoptera; family Tettigoniidae; genus Anabrus; species Anabrus simplex. The sequence continues at coordinate 1,641,371,114 of NC_090265.1, read as the reverse complement.
AACTTCATTTGGTCTTATATTCTCAACCAACCAAATCAGAATATGTGCATGAGGCAGTCCACGTTTCTGCCACTCCACAGAATACATCCAGCAGCGCGTCTCGCCAAACACGCTATTTTTCACAATGAAATCCATTAAAGATTTCAACTTTTGTTGGAAGACTCTAGCCGTAATGCCATGGCGATCAATGGTTGATTGACCAGGGAGTAAATCTTGTTTGATTTCTATCCACTGCAGATTGCACGTGAATGTGATAAATAAATCTACTGTGCCATAATGATGAAAATACGACATGGCATCTTGACCGTATTCATGCATTTGTCGAGGACTTCCGTTGTATGTTGCTGGAAGAATGGTCATCCGGCCGACATTCTCTGCATTTCCACCACTGTTAATCGCATCTCGAAGGTGAATATACTCTTCCGAACGGAGTTTGCTCTGGTTCAACTTGATGAATGTCAAACGCTCTGTTTCAATTTTGACATACATATTGTAACAGTAAATGTTAATTACGTCGGCTAGCTGAACACAAGACTTGACACACGGGTGTCCGGTCTGTATCTGACTTTTTACGGAGGAAAGGGAAATAAAATAAGTATAATGGAATGTTTTTAATTTTGCTCAAAAGTTTATTCATAAAATAAAATCAGAATTCAACATCACATCAGCACAGTAGTTACAACGAGTATTTCTCCTGGGATAGAGCTGGTCCTGGTTCACTGCGGGATCGCAATGTTCATTCATAGTGGCACCATCTTCCTAGAAGGTCTCGAATATCTCGAATTTCTAGACGGTCTGAAATATCTAGAAGATCTAGATGATCTAGGAGCACTCGTAGTATTGGTGTAACACTGCTCTAGGATTCGAAATGGACTCGTAAAGTATTTGATCTGCACAAACAAAGTTACTGTTAATGGCGGTTTTAAACAAATCATAACTGACGATAAACTGTCCTCACAGTTTGATTACACCGGATAATTGCGATGTAATATCACTGAACTCGACGTACACAGTCATTACTACTGGACTGAGTGAAGTAATAAATTAAATTGAACTCATAATTGAATCTGTGATGTATCAGCCACGGAAAATAAGTAAGTCACTTTACCAAAGTTAAATATGAGAACATCGGCTGAATAATGACGTAGAAAATTTACACAGTTGAAGTTCGAATTATTTCTTGAAATAAAATGAAACTAAAGAATTTATTCTGTGAATTTATCCCCGTTCACGATTGAATAGTGGCGAAAAAGAAAACACTGTCCTTTCTAGAACCATCCTGGGTTCAACACAAGTCTTATTTGGATAATTAAGAAATGCTAACTGCACCAGTTTATTTAACCACAGTTCTAAGACTATGTTCTCTCAAGAATCGGGTCACTTGGAAAATAAAACCTAAGTTCAATAGCACTGTTAAATTCAACTACATGTGTCAGTAGCTTGTAACATAGACGTATAGTTTGACGAAATGTTCTAACACCTTGGTAGAGTAATCGTGCACTTTGATGTTTTACTACCACAAAATTAAATCACCTGTACAGTTTGAAATACTGAATTACGTTTCGCTATTAGCACATTTTTATCACTTGTTAGAGTTAAATACAAATTATGTACCGTTTTGACGTTTCATTATCGACAAAGTTTTATCACCTTTAGCTTTCAATGTTAAATCACTTCGTAAAATTTAAACGCTGTCATTCAAATCCTATCATCTCTTGGAATTCCAACATCAAATTACGTTTAAGCACTTGGTGGCGTAATATCGTACTAGTGAGAAAAAGTAAGTTCGGATCACACTGTTCCTGTAAATAGTTAAACACCTGAACTGTTCACGTCTCAACTCATACGCAGCTTCTATTACCACACGCAAATGATACTGCAATTCTTCTAAGTCTTGTAGATGAGTTGTAGAATCAGAGTTCAATATTACGCGGACTTAAACTTTCATTCTTATATCAAGGTAGAAGAATGACCAACAGCCGACCGACTGGCCTCGACTGTGGCCCAAGGTAGACTGGCTTTTACAGGCGAAATGCCTGCCTTCTTATAGAGGATCTCTGAGAAATTGTGACTGTTTTATTTCTTCTAATATCTCCCTTAATCCCTAACGTATTTCTTTCAAACTTCAGAGTCATAATCATTAAAAAAAATGGGCTACACGACGGCGTAGTTCATTTACTTGTACCTTAATCCACTCAAACGATATCAACGATGGAAAGAATCGAACATTCTATCGGCTGACGCAACATAGCCTTTACCGTGTTTTACAGTTCGTGACGTCACAACTCCTCGTCGCTCTCAGCTGGCAGGCTGCTGGATGACTTCGCTCTGCGGGCAACATAACTTCACACATCGGGGGGACTAACTTAGAACAGTATTTCTGGTATAATATAAACAGCATATTGGTGAAATAATCGTCCTCATTTCAATATGTGATTGTTTTCATTTTCAAGGAACCTATGTTACCTTGAAAGTTGGCATGAAATTGTCCCGAAGTACATTTGTTGCCCCAAATGAAGTCATTTGAAAGCAGTTGTTATATTTTTGGATATTTGTAAGGAAAGGTATGAAATCTGTTCCTGTTCCTGAAACCAGTGAGTACAATGGATCTGGTGGTGGAATCAATGGCACTAATTTCACTTTGCCATTTGCGCAACACAACCCAGCGGCTTCATTTTTGTATTTCATTGCCTTACAGTTTTGGCAAACTGAGCTCATAGATCCAATAGCAACGCACTGGTAGGTACTGTAGTCAGTTGAAACATCGTAACTGAAAGCAGCTCGATTCAAACTTGGAAGATAATTAGCTTAACGGTGCGCTGCACGGGTTTGTGATATCCTAATCCTTTCAGTTTCATTTCGCTCTTCACGTTGTTGTGCAGTCCGATTAGAATGAAAATTAGCTTGGCTTGTAGTATTTCGAGTTCTTCGACCGAAGTTGCTCCGCCCGCGTCTTATAGGCGCCATGAGTCTTGAAATGAGCATACTGTATATGGAAGCACACACAAAATAAACCAATCAACCAAAGAAATCGATGACTTTGTTTGCTGAGAAGCGAAGATTTAAAAACAATCAGGGTAGACAAAGGTCTCCAACTATAACAAAACACGACACTGCATGCGACTGTCTGGAGAGGGTATGTTTGGGAGATGCGTACCGGCAGTCGAGGCAGCCAGACAGCAGCCAGCTAGCCGAGTCACGCGCGAAACCAAAACCCAAGGAGACATTCTTCCTGTCACAAACTGGCAACTAAGCGAGATAAGAACTTCGGGTCTGTTTGGATCCCCCATGCAAATTCAATAGCAAGGAAGTTGGCCAGCGACTGACTTTTTCGTGCCTGCACATACAAATCTCTGAACATGACTGAAAAGAAACACAAATAGTGCATGATCTTATCATTTAAATTGAAAAAGAAACTTATCTACGTCGAGCTGAAATATTCCTTTACCAGCAGTGAAAAAAATACAAATATAGTGAATATAAAATAGGAGTTATAACATGATAAGTTCTATGCAATGAAGATTTTGCATTTGAGGTAACCCGGGACCCTCTGAACCGAAGGCCAGTACGCTGACCGTTCAGCCAACGAGTCGGACATTTTAACCGATAACACTGAGATATAAGGACATTAGGAAAACGCGCTGGATTAGAGGGGGACAGCGCTAAGCGCAGACTTGGGAGAAGGAAAGAGAAATGAACAGTTTGAATGGGAAAAGAGAAATGGGGCTTTTACGTTTTTCCTGGCATTTTTTCCATTTTTTTTTCGTAAAAACCTTACTCGGACTTCGGCGAATATTTGAAAAAAGAATTAGTCGAATTGGTCCCTCCGTTTACGAGTTTTGCGCTTAGCAAAACATTTAGCGATTCATTTTCATTTATATAGATAGATTACAAGATTTACAAGCAAACCTATTTTGGTTTACAAGGAACCATCTTCGGTCGAGTAGTTCTACAATTTATAATTCTCAAATTATCGTGAAGCAATCAAACTATGGATGTTGTTGGCGCTATATAGTCAGACTAGCTGATGTACCCGTGCTTCACTACGCATTCTACATTGTATACGGAATTCTAGTGTACACGTTGTGAGCAAGATTGCATTAAATTGCATAGCTCTTAACGTTACCTTAGAAACGCGATGGGGAATGACCAAACATCTTTTCTCATATGAAGACTGAGTTAGGGAATTTTTACTGTAATGGTAGACCCTCTTGCATACCATCAGTCACAATCAGGTTGGGGAGTTTTCATTATAATGGTAGACACTCACTCACCACCTGCCTTTTTACATCCTCATAAAAACTGCCTTAGTGGTTTTCCCAACTGAAATGAATATACAATGGCATCAATAGGAATAGTGCGATTAAAATCAATGCTTTCATATGAAATACTCGATCAAATGAAACACCACACATTTTCTCACTTTTAACGAACAGTACTACACTGCCGATCTAACAGTCCAAAGTTCCACAGCTGGAATGACCAAGACGCAGACAGCTGTGATTCGTGAACACTCTTCGTCTTTTTTCGGCGGGGAGAGGGTCGAATAGTGGAGACTCTCAGGGCAAAAACTATGCCCTTTTACTAATCTGTTTCCTAGGAGTACCCGATGAGTCGGAAAATATCAATTCACTACACTGGCGGCGGAAAAGTCTATCTGACTTGGGGCCGGTTCTACCATCCGCTGGTAAAGTGGCTGGCAGCTCCCCGGGAGGTAAACTACCTGGGAGTGTAAAGCAGCTGGTACTTTGCGTTGCGTGCAACCACCTCCGCGCAAGCGCTGGGTAGCTACCAGGAGCTAGACACCGATATACGGAGTTGGCTAGACTGATTTTCAGCGACTTCTCGCTTTCGAGTGTGCTGCTATCTATCGTCAGATGTATGAAGCTTATTTCGATTGTCTTATTTTCCTGTGCTTGCATCTGTTGATTATCTTCAAAAAGCCTAATAAGGGGAGTCTAAAGAGTTATGACAACGATTTATGTCAAGCTTTCGTGATTTTAATCTATGAGCTTCAAAATCAGTACCTAATTGGGATTAAAATCTCGAGATTACATTTTCTTATGCCAGTTATAACCTGTCATGTAAGGCAGCGTTTTTATAAAGTATTCTCGTAGTAGAATGGTCAAGTCGCTTGCTCCGTAATAGAAGGTATGCAGGTTTTCATCGTAAATTCTAATTTACATTTTAAAAAATTTTTCGTTCCATGCCGTTGTTCTTAACTCTTTTTCACGCGCTTCCATACGCGTATAAACACCTTACGGACTTATTGCCTTTGAGCATTCTATCTGCAGGCTTATGTGAATTAAGTATCTCCACGATGCTCTATTTGCAACTAGCTCTGTGACCTCGTTTAGTTCCACATGCCTCCATTTATTTATAATGCATTTCATTCTAATGTTTATGAAGATAAAGTTGGAAGGTACCGGACTGTTAAAGAACTAATCGGGGTAAATATCCATCATAGGAAGAGGCATTCGGGAATGGAATAGTTTCCAATTTCTTCGAAATAATTTACAAAAAGACTATGTAAACAACTGATAGGGAATCTGCTACCTGGGTGACAGTCCTATACGGTATGCTATATTAATCGTATCATCACTTTCTATAGCCTAAGTAGCACACATATAAAGCATGTTCCTAGTAGACATAATATTGTGATTAAATATTTCAATGAAATGTGTTATTAACAAAAGAACGTATGAAAAGAGGCAAACAGATTAATACAACGCTAATAATGAAAAAAAAAAAAAAAAAGGTTCGTCATAATGAAGACTCGAACCTGAAAACTTCGTATTATGAGCTGTGCGCGTTAGCCATTACGCTACAAGGTACCTTAAGGTAACGTGCATACATAGCAAGAACTTATACCTGCAGTTTGAAAACTGAAAAAGTATAATATTAAATCTAATTTGAAATTATTTCCAAATAGGTTTCGATTATATATCCTTTTAGAGTTTATTTGCGAAAGCTTGACGTGTAAAATGTGTTCCCTACACTATCAATGCGAGAGGCTGGTGTGACCGTTGCAACTCTAAGGAAGCATTAATGTTCAAAATCCTGCAATACAGTATAATGCTTTTTTCAGTATACTAAGCTAATTTCAGTTGTATGTCACAAGAAATACAGCTAATAATGTTCAGCTCTCAAAACTTGCCCGGCAGGTAAAGTCTTATCGGGTCCTCGAAGTGGCCAATAAATTACGCGCCGGGTAACGACGATTTATGCTGCCGATAGCGCTACCTGGGAGTGGTCGAACGGAAACATCCTTTTACGCGGAGGGCAAATTACACGCTACTTTACCAGTAGGTGGTAGAACCGGCCCTTGGAGGCATATTCTTCCTCCAAGCCAGAGGAGAAACCCCCTCCTCACTGATAATTTGGAATAAAATGAATGTAGAATTTAATGAAAGTGAAGAGGATGAAGCTTTTCTTAAGAAACGGCTCTTCTCAGGGTTGAATTTTGAGTTATTTAGCGAATTGCGGTGTTATTATTTAGAATAGGCCTAAATTGTTATTCTAGACTACTACTAAGTCAGCCCCTGCCTAAGTATGCATACTGCTCATTCAAAACAGCGCGTTAGAGTAGGGTTCGAATAACTGGAATACTATAAAGAACCAGTATGTTACATACCAGCTGTATCGGAAAATGTATGAACCGGTGGAATGGCATGCTAAAGAAGAAAGTTTTCTAACTCTCCGTCTATTTCCCGCCAATATTCAGTCAGGCTATTATACTCGGTACGCAGCATTAATACCATCTATCGGAGTTGAGAGGCAGCATAAGAGACAAATAACATCACAACAAACCATGGTCAATGTAATGTTATTGTTGATCAATGTTATGAGCTTTCGATATTGTAGGCCTTCACATTTAGTTTTCTTCCGACTCTGAAATACCACTCATCATAGTCGGTACGGTAAAACTGAATAAAACATAAATGAACGGAAACTGTGTTCTCTGTAACTTTTGTTACGTAGTACATTTCGATAAGACCAAAAACACAGGTATTTACAAATTTAGGGGCCTTCCCCTGAATCACAATTTCATCTAAGGTGAATAAAATTGTTTATAGCTTAGACTGTAGTTTCTTATTGCCTGACTCTATGTACCGATTTTCATTAAATTCTGAAGATATAAATGGTCGGAAATTTAACTATATGCAACTTGGGTTATGTAGTATTTATCGATACGACTACTAATAATACAAATATTTGAGAATTAAATTTTAGGCCTTCCCCTAAACTACTATTCCATTCAGCGTGAATCAAATTATTAGATAATAGCAACTTATTCCCCGACTTTGCATACCAATTTTTATTAAGATAGGACCACTAATAACATAAATATTTGAAAATTAAATTTTAAGCCTTCCCCTAAACTGCCATTTCTATCAGCATGAATAAAATTATTTATGGCTTAGATTGTAGCGATTTATTCCACGACTTTGCATACCGATTTTCATTAAAGTCACTGTAGCCGTTTTCCAGTGATGCGTGTACAGACAGACAGACAGACAGACAGACAGACAGACAGACAGACAGACAGACAGACAGACAGACAGACAGACAGACAGACAGACAGACAGACAGACAGACAATACTGAAAATTAAAAAGTGCCTTTTCTTGTTACTGTGGACATGATCGATGCAGAAATACCATTCTTTTCAAATTCTGAGCAATGTACAGACAAAACTTTTATTTTGTATATATAGATTTTACGTTTTGATTGGATACTGGAAGCTCCTGGCCACAACGAAAGTGAATTGCTTCACAAACAACCCACGACACATCTGGTAAGTGGACGCTGAATATGATTACTACATCAGGAAGTGTTCCTAGACATAATGAGCCTGGAAGTGACGTATTGGATCCCCGTTAACAGTTGTCTGTACGACCGGTGTCAACGATCGCACGTGTTCGGGCACTCATGATTACTTCATTTCGAATTTACGTCACAACTATAAGTTCAGTCAACTATATAATAATAATAATAATAATAATAATAATAATAATAATAATAATAATAATAATAATAATAATAATAATAATAATAATAATAATAATAATAATAATAACCATATCAGAGGAAATTGAAATAATAAAGAACACAAGCTGTCACCAATAACACTGGGAAGAAAGAGCAGAGGTGTTGAAATAAACTGTCTAGCACTTGCTGATAATTTCGCCATTCTTTCAGAAAATCTGACAAATGCAGCAAACACAAGTCAATCTCTTGGAAGAGATAGCCAGCAGAACAGGTTTAAGAATTCCTGTAGAAAAAAAAATACAAATTTATGGGAACTATAAAAAAGTGCTCCAGAATTTCTAACAACACTAACTGGTCAAATATGGAAGGTAAAGAAATGTAAATGTTTGGGAGAAATAATTCAAGAAAATGGTTTAGAAAAATCTGTTGTAGAAAATAGGATACACAAGATGGAACGGCTATATGGTATAACTAGGGATCTTATTTTCTTTTTTCTGCCGCTTTTCCCACATCTGTGGGGTCGCAGGTGCGATCTAAGTCGCACATGTGGGTTTGGCTCTGTTTGCGGCCGGATGCCCTTCCTGACGCCAACCCTACCTGGAGGGATGTAATCACTATTGCGTATTCCTTTGGTGGTTGGTAGTGTAGTGTGTTGTCTGAATATGAAGAGGAAAGTGTTGGGACAAACACAAACACCTAGTCCCCTGGTGATTAAAATCGAACCCGGGACCCTCTGAACCGAAGGCCTCAACGCTTACCATTCAGCCAATGAGTCGGACATGGTATAACTAGGGATGTTTACAACGAAAAGTGTTTATGTAAACAATTAAATACAACACTGCAACACAGTAATCATACCGGAATGCCTATACGCGAGTGAACGTATATTACTGAATTACAAGCTTAATAAATTAGAAGTACTGGAAAGAAGAGTTATACGGAAAATACTCTGTCCGCTAAGAACTACAGAAGTATGGAACTGATAATGAAAGATGGCGCGTGCTATGTGTGTTGTGTAAGGGAGCTCCGTGTTACCAGTCCAAATTAGCATGATATTTATCAGACAGGACGAGTGAGGGTGTGTCAATAATTACAACTGACATCAAGCTCTAGCTAAAACATATCCGTAAAAAGTGTAAATAAGCGTGTGTCGGTCTTTGAAACAAAGTTTGTTAAACGGATGGACGAGTTCCAAGCTCGCTTGGAGCAGATGACATAAGCCAGTGCCAGCAGGGCTGCCAACATTAACGACCGTGCCAATGAAAATTTGACTTCCCTCTGTTCTGAGTTCAAAGACTTCCGTCAGTACATCTCGGCGGAAATTACTTATGTAGAGAAGGATATATTAGTTGTGCAACAGCGTCTTGACCAGCACGAAGCCCGAGCCGACGAAGCCGAACAGTACAGTTGACGGAATTGTCTCTTCATACAAGGGGTGAAAGAAGAACCGGATGAGACTGTCTAAGCCAACGTGATAGGCACAGTAAAATCTAATCTGCAAGTGGACTTATCGATGGATGATACCGATCGCTGTCATAGAATGGGACCTCTACGAAGATCAGCTGCGGAAGTCGTGACCTCGGGAAACAGGCCAATTATAGCTAAATTCGTCCGGTTTCATGTTCGTGATAGTACTTGGCGCATTAAGAAGCTCTTCAAAGGCACCAAACTATTAGTTATGGAACCATTGACTGCTGAAAGAAAAGACCTGTTAAATGGAGCCCAAGACCAACTCGGAGTGCGTAACATTTGGACCCAGAAAGGAAGAACATTCATGTTCATGAAAACAGAACACCTTGAAACACTAGAAATATGAAGTTCATATTCACATATTCATATTAGTATGTTCTGAAGAACTGATTAGCATTTGAATCATGTCGGCCCTCAGGTTCAGGGTCCACATCTATATCTTGGCGGACAACCACCGACTGGTAAAATGTGCCTACGGCTCTCGTTGTCACTACAAACCGAAGGTAATGGATCAGTAAGACTTGAGCAGACGTGCAGGATGCCTCGCAGACGTATGCGAGAACCGTACCGTCAAATAAGTGAGTTTGAAATAGGGTGCATTATTGGCATGAGAGAACGTGATGCATCCATCTGGGAAATTGCTGCTCGTGTGAGACGAAGTGTGTCGGCAGTGCAACGGGTGTGTACAGAATGGTTCGCAGAAGGCCATAGAACACGACGAGATGGGTCTGGTCGCACCACCCGAGAAGATCGACACCTCATCCGACGGGCATTGCAGGACAGATCTGCGTCCTCCTCGGCTCTGGCGCAGCAGTAGAACAATGTAACACATCGTACACTATCAGGAGTGACAGCCCGTCGCCGTTTATTACGGTCTGGATTACCGGCGCGTCGTCCACTTCTCTGCCTATCTTTGACTAATGTGCATAAACATGCTAGACTGCAATGGTGTGTGGAACGACGTCACTGGGGACAGGAATGGTGGCAGATAGCGTTTTCGGACGAATCCAGGTTCTGTTTATTTGAAAATGATGGTCGCATTTTGGTTCACCGCAGACATACAGCGCCAACTCAAGGCCTTATGGTATGGGCTGCTATTGGGTACAACCACAAATCACAGTTGGTACGTGTCCATAGCACTGTGACCAGTTTGACCTACACGAATGACATACAGCAACCCGTAGCCATACCCTTTCTCCACGACCCCCCCAGAGCCATATTTCAGCAGGACAATCCGCCACCATATGTTGCTGCACGAACGCGTGCCTTCTTGTTGTCACAGGATGTCAGACTGTTGCCCTGGCCCGCCCGATCACCAGACTTGTCGCCAATCGAAAATGTGTGGGATATGGTGAAATAACGGGTGCGGCGCTGTGACCAAATGCCAACCATCAAAGATGAACTGTGGAACCAGGTGAATGCAGCATGGATGGCTATACCACAGGACACCATTTGCTCCTTATACGCGTCGATGCCATCACGCAAGGAACAAGTTATCAGTGCCCATGGAGGACTCAGTGCGTACTAGGCAACGGGATACATGCTGAACCTAGGTAGCTGACTGAAATGGTAATCGTTTCTGCAGAACATAGTGTACTAGTGAGCTTCCTATCTCTAGTCATTCAAGGTTTTCTGTTTTTTATGAACATGAGTGTAGTTGTAAGCAAAAACAAAAAGAAATTTACGATGACCACTGAAGCGGAAAAACGCTGTTATTTCAGTGCTAGGTGATTAGTAGTGTACATGACTAATGGATTTACGATTTAATTATAAGTGGTTTTATCATACGTTTAGTGTGAGTGAGTGTTTAAATGATTCATGTGGCTTACGTATACAAGAAGAAACCATAGTAAGTTGCTCCCTGTTTAATTTTGATTATGGCAAACACAGGTAGTAACGTAGCTTTCTCCCTTGGTAGGGAAAATAATCTTCATCTTCATAGTGAGTCCTCCCACACTTCTTTTTCCCTGTCTCCTTCTCATCCCGCCCGCAGTCACCTGGAGAGAGAATTATCGGCCTTTCTCCGCTCACTACTGTATGCTCATGTCAGTGCTCAGTCTATAATCGCCCATCACACTGAGCTGAAATCTATTCTTGAAGGAAGCATGGCAAACGTTATGGCAATTAGTGAGAGATGGATGAAGGACTCTGTCCCTTTAAACACTGTAAATCTAGAGGGATTTAATGCAGTTTTTCACACAATATTTTTGTTTGCTAATTGCTTTACGTCGCACCGACACAGATAGATATTATGGCGGCGATGGGACAGGAAAGGCCTAGGAAAGGGAAGGAATTGGCCATGGCCTTAATTAAGGTACATCCCCAGCATTTGCCTGGTGTGAAAATAGGAAACCATTTTTCACAATAGACCGAAGCACCGTGGAGGAGTAGCTCTATAATACAAACGCAATTTACCGGGAGAGATTATACAAACTTTGGCATTATCTAGTGACACCTTAACTAAATATATTGAACCTTGAACTTTGGTAGAATTATGGGTTCAATATAGTATGTTTGTTGAACTATCTGTTGACGAAACTAAATTATTTTCGAGTTGTTTACAAACCACAAAAACAGGAAACTTTACCGAATTCGGAGAAAACCTACTAAGACTCATATCTACTTTCAAACAAACATATTAATGGACTTCATTGAAGCAAATCACTTACAGAAAGTATTTACCTCTTGTAATATGTCGGTATTGCCATTTAAATTTACTCACCACGTGTATAAATTTAACGGATCCTCATACACTCTAATATATTTACTCAACACAAACAATCCTCAGAAAATACAAAAACACGGACATGCTTGCGAAATTAATAACTGGTTCGATAGAAGGCAGTTCGGTTTTAGGTAAAGTTATTCCACTGAAGCTCAACTTGATGGATTCCAGGAAGATACAGCAGTAATCTTGGATTCAGGAGGTCAAATGGACTGTGTAACGATTGACCTGTCTAAGGCATTTGATAGGGTGGATCATGGGAGACTACTGGCAAAAATTAGTGCAATTGGACTAGACAAAAGAGTGACTGAATGGGTTGCTATATTTTTAGAAAATAGATCTCAGGGAATTAGAGTAGGCGAAGCTTTATCTGAACCTGTAATAATTAAGAGGGGAATTCCTCAAGGCAGCGTTATTGGACCTTTATGTTTTCTTATATATATAAATGATATGAGTAAAGAAGTGGAATCAGAGGTAAGGCTTTTTGCGGATTTTGTTATTCTGCATGGAGTAATAAATAAGTTACAATATTGTGAGCAACTGCAAAATGACCTCGATAATGATGTGAGATGGCTGTGAGTTTCGCAAATAGGAAAATTCCTCTCAGTTTTAATTACTGCGTTGATGGGGTGAATGTTCCTTTTAGGGATGATTGTAAGTATCTGGATGTTAATATAAGGAAAGATCTTCATTAGGGTAATCACATAAATGGGATTGTAAATAAAGGATACAGATCTCTGCACATGGTTATGAGGGAGTTTAGGGGCTGTAGTAAGGATGTAAAGGAGAGGGCATATAAGTCTCTGGTAAGACCCCAACTAGAGTACGGTTCCAGTGTATGGGACCCTCACCAGGATTACTTGATTCAAGAAGTGGAAAGAGTCCAAAGAAAAGCAGCTCGATTTGCTCTGGGTGATTTCCGACAAAAGGGTAGCTTTACAAATATGTTGCAAAGTTTGGGCTGGGAAGAACTGGGAGAAGGAAGACGAGTTGCTCGGCTAAGTGGTATGTTCCGAGCTGTCAGCGGAGAGATGGCGTGGAATGACATTAGTAGACGAATAAGTTTGAGTGGCGACTTTAAAAGTAGGAAAGATCACAATATGAAGGTAATCTTGGAATTCAAGAGGACAAATTGGGGAAAATATTCATTTGTAAGAAGGGGAGTTAGGGACTGGAATAACTTAACAAGGGATATGTTCAATAAATTTCCAATGTCATTGAAATCATTGAAACCTGGTATATCCTAGCATGTTCTCGTAAATTTAGCGTATTCTTTGAAAGTTCCCAAAACAAACCCTAAGTGGATAACCTAAAGAGATATGAAAAAGTTAAATCCTCAACAATTAATATAAGACGCTATTCTCTATCCGCCGGATGAAATACTGCACTTGACCGGCAATGGCGAAAAGGTAAAGAGGTTTAACAACTCATTGCTGAGATATACCAAACATGTACCTACACGCACTGCTGGGGTTACTCGCAAAGCTGCTCCATGGTTATAAAATGACATTAAGTCCGCAATGGCTGAACGTAATGCATTACACAGGTGTTACAAGTAGATTTTATCAACTGAGGTTTTTGCAAAATACCGTGTGCTTAGATATAGAGTTAAACAAATAATCATAAACAAAAAAAATTCCCATTCCCTACAGTTAGCCAGTAACTTTAACCCAAAAAGCACTTGAAAACAACTCAGATCCGTATGTATCGGGAGGCAAACTACAAACTCCAATACGCATGATTTAAATCCAGATGAATTAAATGCCCACTTCACTAGAGAAATTCCTCAAATTATATAAACAATATTTTCAATACACTCCATTACCACAACGGACTTTGTTCGTATTTTGTAAAGTAAATTAAACTGATACAAGGAGAAAACTAATATCAATCAAATCACATGCAATCGGAGTGGACGACATCCCGATATTCTTCGTCGTTACCTTGATACCGTATCGATAATAAAGGTAATTGTTTTGGTAACTGACTGAGGAAATTAAGGCGTTTTGTAGCCTTCTTTATCCGTATGGAAGTTACGTTGCATCAGATTGCGCAAAAGCTCCCACTAGGTGGCGCCGTCTCACATACCTTGTGGCTTGAAAAATCCCCAGAGAAAGAAAGAACAAGCAGAGAAGACAACATTCTAATCACCCCGTCCGAAATACGATAGTGCCAACTTGCTAACTTGGTTTGGGACTGGATATTTCGGGATGATTGCATTACTTACGAAGTGAAAGTTCGGCAAGTCATATGCGAGCATTTTAGACCTCTGACAAAATTATAAAGGATTATAAAAATTCAGCATTAGTCAAATTGCCTCGCAGAAGATAAGGCGGACGGCGTCTCATGCTAGCTGTGGACTCAGACTCAGAAAATAAAATCCCAGAAGAGGCGTCCCTATTTTAATCAAGATATTAATCTAATCACCGATCGAATTACATTTCGCATGTAATAATATGTCATGGAATTATGAGCTACGCGCTTTGACCGCATCACCGATACCAGAAAATCAGTAGAACACGAGATGTGGAAATTAAAGTGCGGACAATGGAGCCCCAGCCTAGCTGGTTGGGGGTAGTTTACTTAAGGGATCATCCTGTGGTAGGAGGAGAGACTTACTTAGGAGTGTTCAAGGGAAGCAGACCTCCGGTCGTGTGGTATGTCTGCAAATAGATATTTCATTTGTGCCATGTGAGCTACTGGGACACCTGACCTACGGCACCCACTTCCCATCCTATACAGTACCGTGCTCCCGGTCTGTGCATCCACCTCCTGTTTTAAAGTACGTGTTCTGCGTATCTGTACTCGTTTTAGGGGTTCATTCGAGGTACCCATAATGAATTAATAGTGGCGCTCACGATTCCCGTCTTATAGCCCGTAAACACACTTCTCATTATATTACCCCGCACCGGGCGAGTTGGCCGTGCGCGTAGAGGCGCACGGCTGTGAGCTTGCATCCGGGAAATAGTAGGTTCGAATCCCACTATCGGCAGCCCTGAAAATGGTTTTCCGTGGTTTCCCATTTTCACACCAGGCAAATGCTGGGGCTGTACCTTAATTAAGGCCACGGCCGCTTCCTTCCAACTCCTAGGCCTTTCCTATCCCATCGTCGCCGTAAGACCTATCTGTGTCGGTGCGACGTAAAGCCCCTAGCAAAAAAAAAATATTACCCCGCCCGTTTAAGGAGAGGGACTGATGTCTTTCAGAACTGCCGTAAATGTGAAGGGATGCAAAAAATTTGGATCGCAAGGAACTGATGGACCACCGGGTATATATATTTTAAACATATATTCACTATCAAGTCGCGTAATGTGGTTTAGTGTAAGGGAAGCCAAGGGCCCTAACTTTCGCCACAAATAGAGACATCAATAAACAAATAAACATTGAAAACGTAACAGAAACAATACGGAAGAGGCGACTGATATTGTTTCGACATTTATATAGAATGGATGACAAGATGTTAACCAAACAGATCTTCAAATATCTTTGGAACAAGAAATCAACAACAACCTGGATGCATGAAGTGAAGAAAGATTTGGAAAGAAACAATGTAGGAGAAGAAGAAGAAACAGAGAGAGACAGAAAAAAAGTGTTACAATGGGTCGAAAGAGAAAGAAAACGGTCTCAAATTGGTCCGTATGGAGGAAAAGGAGGCATAGTGAGAAGATGAGGGTGTATTGGAGGTAAAAGAAGGAATAACAAAGGATGAAGCATTGGAATTAGCACGTGGTTCTTAAAAGATTTTAATAGATAGAGAAATGAAAATCTACAGCCTGTTCCGGCCATTCGACTGGGTTAGGAATGGAATGAATGAAGCCCCATCTACCGGCGAGAATAGGAATCGTGCCGGTTGCCGAAGCCTGTCACACTCCTTTGGGGCAATGATTAATGAATGACGGGTGAAATGAAATGGTATTGGAGAGTCTTGCGGGAATGGAATATGACAGGGAAAACGGAGTACCCGGAGAAAAACCTGTCCCGCCTCGGCTTTGTCCAGCACAAATCTCACATGGATTGACCGGAATTTGAACCACGGAACCCAGCGGTGAGACGCCGACGCGCTGCTGCCTAAGCCACGGAGGCTCGGATAAAGAAATAATAATATAATTTTTTGTTCATTCTGGACAAGGACAGTGTAACAACAGACCTGCACCGTCTTTTATCATAGACACTTCCCTACGCAGACGTGTAGACGACGTTCACCTCTGAGGCCCAGGATGATCTCCAACGGCAAACCCAGGAATGGAGCGATCGGCTGGCGCAGTACGAAACTGAATATATGACGCCCGATCCCCAAGCAATCGGAACCGTTCAGCTAGACGGTGAGGACCTTGCTGCGAGTAAAAAGATTCAAGAATCTTGGGTCTACGATCTCTGATGATGGCAAACTTGTCCAAGAGGTCAGTAGAAGGATAATCGCAGCCTGGATGAAATAGCGAACAACGACCGCCGTCACTTGCGACCGGAGGATGAAAGGTAATCTCAATTCAAACATATATTGTACTGTCATCCGAGCTGTTGCACTCTATAGTTGCGAATGTTGGCCGACTAGGACTGGGACAGAGCGTCGACTGGGCGTCATGGAGATGCCGAGGTGGCCAGCTGGCGTCACTAACCGGGATCGCATATGCAATAAATCCATGAGGGAGAGATTTAGCGTTGCACTGATTCGAGACAAAATACTCGAGAGTCGGCTGCGAGGGTTTCGACACGTACTTTTTTTTTTTTTTTACTAGTTGCTGTACGTCGCACCGACACAGATAGGTCTTATGGCGACGATGGGACAGGGAAGGGCTAGGAGTGGGAAGGGGCCGTGGCCTTAATTAAGGTACAGCCCCAGCATTTGCCTGGTATGAAAATGGGAAACCACGGAAAACCATTTTCAGGGCTGCCGACAGTGGGGTTCGAACCTACTACCTCCCGAATACTGGATACTGGCCGCACTTAAGCGACTGCAGCTATCGAGCTCGGTGACATGTACTTCACCGACACTATAGCGAAGACGCGTTACATGTTAGAAGTCGCCGGTAGGAGACCAAAAGGACGATCAAAACAGCGATGGGCCGATACACTTCACAAAGATTTGAAGAGCGTCAATCTCCACCCTGACATAACCCAGGACGGAACTAAATGGAGACAACGAATCCATGTCCCCCATAATGAGGGACAAACACTGAAGAAAAGAACAAGATTATTATTATTATTATTATTATTATTATTATTATTATTATTATTATTATTATTATTATTATTATTATTATTATTATTACCGTAGTTTGGTGGATCAGCAGAGGTGAAAGAAGGTGCGGGGGTGAACAGGTCTCAGAATACGAAATTAAAGTTAAGATAAAATTTAACAAGGTTATATTTTCTTTTCAAGATTAAGAAATAACAAATAGAACAGGTACTCAGTAGCCGAAACACAAATCGAAAATGTACAATTACAGTGATTACAGGATTTGGGCTCCGAGAGCCAGACACACAATTCTTGAGCTATAAGCCCAATCTTACGATATATAGAATTCAACAAAGGGGCAGAAGACCCCTATCATGCCCAGGAGCACTTGCTCCCAATTACACAGTAAAGCCTCCTCGAGGCGCGCAGAAAACAAAATTTTAGAAAGAGCAACCTGCTCTTAAGTTCGAGCCTATCAAAGGCCACACCAAACTCCACTTTCAAGTTGTCCTCCAAGGACATGAAAACAGGGGTAAAAATACCCAACCAACTGAGGCCTATTAAGTAAAGAAACAGGTCAATTACATGGCCTCTAAAATACCAACTTGAGAGGAGGCGTTCTTGCACTCCTAATACACTTTATATAAAACCTACTTGGCACTAGGCCGTTACTACAAGGGCTAATCCCATACTAGAGAGGTGACTTATAGAAGAAGACAATTTACATTACATTAAGGAAGAAACGGTTGAGAAGATAAGTTCACCTCAACGCAATATGAGTGGGAGCTCGAGAGGGTTAAGCACTCCCTATCCCAATATGTAGTTTAAAAGATAGAATTGATACTAGGTGTCTTTACATTTTAGGGGAAAAGTTACATGGTAGAAAGGCTTCGGACCTGCCCCGAGAGTTAAACTGCTGAGCTAGCAAGAAAAGAAGTTATTAAACGGCCATTACCTGGTGGCTGAACTGCTGCCCGAAGAAAGAGGCGCTTCCCTCCCCCTGCTACGTACTTTACACACTGATAGATGTTACTGAAGTGGCCTGGAGACCCGAAAATCAGCAGTTTATATACCCTCGGGGAAAGTTCGAGGCGTTTCAGGAATGAGTACACCCGCCCACAATCATTTTATTGGATAACCACGAAAACCCCTACACAAGATGAAGAAGAAACACATTATTAGTGGAAAATTAATTACAGACATTCCTTATTGGTTAAATTCAAAACTGGCGGAAAGAAAGGGTTAATATTGCCAACTTAAACAATAACTGAAAGAAATTTAACAAAGAACAAACTTATGAACACAAAATTTCTCCAAAAACATAGTTCTTTCACTTCGCACTAGGGTGCACAATTGTAGTTCTTCAGTAGTGCCATCTGGAAGAGAATGTCCACACTTCTTACTACAGGCAAAACAAAAATACATCGAAAACGACCCAGTTCAGAAACTTCAAAATTTACAAGTAGGGACATCTTCTGAGAAACTTGAGAATTAACACAGTAGATAAAGTTCAGACTTCCTCCAGTAGAGGAGTTTCAACTGGCGCAAAGTTTGAATTAGCGGCGTGGAGATGTACCACCCGGTACAATTATTATTATTGTTATTATTACAGGGATACCCGTGGAGCGAAGAGGTTAAAGAAGGTGCCGGGGTGAATGGTTATCTACAATATCAAAATCAATTTAACTTGAACTGAAGGTTTTCAGAAACAACTTAACAATTTTCACTTGGTGAACATAAAACATATCAGGTACAAAGTACTCTTGAAACAAGACTAGGGAAGTCCGAGATTAGTGATTTTTACAGATCCTGGGCTTCAAGCCCGTAATTTTACAATTTTCAGAGCTCCCAGCTCAAATTTACAATTAGAAAATGAGAACAAATTTAGTCAAAGGCAGAAATCCCCTCATTCACAGAGCACTTGCTATTAAAATTACAATATCTAGCCTTCCAGAGGCACTCGTTAATCTTACCAAAACTTTGAAAAAGAGCAAACAGGCTCTCGGTTCCTTACTGCCTACTCAAGGCAACATTACATCAATCTCTGGTCTCTCAAACTATCATTTACAAATGGAACTTATTTTTACAGGGGTATTTAATACCCAACCTACTGGCCTTCATGGAAAAAGAACAGGTTAGATAACTGGCCCAAACACAAGGTGAATGGAGGCACACTGTGCTCCAAGATAATGAACACTTAAAAACCTAAACGGCTCTAGGCCGATGAAACAGGGGCTATTCCCAAACTACTGAGGTGACTAGTAGGCTATAGAAATCGCTATAACACCTTACAGAAGAAAAAAGTTACAAAACGTAGTCATCTCAAACCAAGATGAAGGGGAGCTAGAGAGGGTAATTCACTCTCTATCCCCAATTAAAGGTTAAAGCTTTATGCAGTTTTTACATTAGCCGGAAGAAGATTTACATTTTAGAAAATTTTCTTACATAACTAAAGATTCGGACCTTTCCCTCGGATTAAACTGCGGGGGTAGCAAGAAAGAATGAAGTTATGTGGCCATTACCTTATAGATGTTCTGGCTGCCGACGAAGAGGCCGTCCGCCTCCTGCTTAAACACACACACTCTCAGAAAGACAACGATCAACTGGCCAAGAAACGTGAAAAGCCGCAGTTTATAATCCCTCAGGGAAGGTTCGAGATCATTCAAGACTAAACCAGCCTCACCCTATCAATTGAATTGGTTAATCTCAAAGTTACACTCAGAATCGAACAAGAAGTCTGTGATAGGTTGAAAATTAATTACCGAAATTTGTCATTGGCCAGATTCAAAACTGGCGGAAAGAAGAAAGAAATATTGCCAACACAAAAATAAATGAACATCAATCAGTTACAAAAACCTAGAAGTACAAAACCTTTAAATTATAAGTTCTTTCACTTCGCACCAGAGGGCATGCTCATAAATGTTTTAGTGGTGTCATCTGTAGAAAAATGCCCAAACTTCTTGATGAATATCAAAACAAAACAAGGAGAAATTCACTCATTTTAGGAAACTTCACAACAAAACAATTACTTAATTTTTCAGTGGAGACATCTTCTGATTAAAGTTCCAACTTGTTGTGTTGTTAGTTTCACTTTCGAAGTATAGAGGAGTTCATTTAGGCGCTAATTTTGAATGCGCGGCGTTGAGGTATACCTCCTGGTATTATTATTATTATTATTATTATTATTATTATTATTATTATTATTATTATTATTATTATTATTATTATTATTATTATTATTATTATTAACCTCCCTGGTGGCCATAATCGTTAAGGCGTTGAAGTCTAAACGTCTGACACCGTGGTTAGCCGGTTCGAGTCCCGTTGGTCGAAATAATTTTCACCATCAGAATGTTGGCCAGCAGGGTAGGGGATCAGGTGGTATACAATATCTAATCACTAGATTGCGTACTAAAAGCCTAAATTCAATTCCAAACCTCTCCGCAGTGCTCACATGGAGTGCGGGCATATGACGCTGTTGATGGTGATTCGTCCGCCGGATAGGGACCATTAAGCCTTAAGCAGACCCTTTGGTGCTATTCGACAGGAGAAGGCTATGTTCCGGCACCGAGTTTCGCCCTCTCTACTATCATATATCACGTCATTCATTACAACTCATTAACACATCTGATGAGATTGAAGTCAGGAAGGGAATCCGGTCATAAAAACCCGGCACGACACATTCATCTTACCTCATACCCGACTGCGTAGAGAACTGGGACAAGGATTGGACAAACAATTATTATTATTATTATTATTATTATTATTATTATTATTATTATTATTATTATTATTATTATTATTATTATTATTAGCCTTTACCTCAAGTCCTTCATGCTGGATATACACAAGGTGCAGCAAAGAGATGCTGGGTTTTCTGAAGTTCACCACAATCAATATGACTGTTGATAGGCAGGTGACACTTATGTGAGTTCTCGGGGGATCTTGTAAACAGGTGTTCAAGGGAGCGGAACATGAACAGACAGCTCAGAATTTGTTTATATTTTTATATTTTATACTCCTAAGGGCAAATACAACTTACATGTATTATTACCTAATAATAAGCTATTTTCACACCATAGTGGTATGTATACACACCCATTCTAATAATTTTGTCCCGAGTACTTGAATAATGAGAAATACATGTTTAAAGTATAATTAGTATTATACTTCACAATGGTATCATAGGATGTGTATGTTAGTTATATTTTTTAAAATATATTTGTAACTCAAAATCGAATATTAAATAAAAATAATGGTAATTATATCCCATATGTTATTAAACATTTGGAAGTAACATAATCTGATTCTAAAAGCTACGTCTGTGATAAGTCAAACTATGGAGAACTACAAAGGGACAAAGCTGCTTGCTTCTTGGCGTTGCGCCGGTGCTCTGCGCAGATCGTAACATCGCTGTTGTAATTTCCTAGTCTGCGTGGGAATTTTAAAGTATTCCCCTGTGACCAGAAGGCAGACATTCCTGTGGTTCCGTACAATCTGATAGATCGGATAGATACTTCTTTCTGTTTCTACTCATCCTTCTTGGGGCTGTGAAGTCATTAAGAAATATTTTCTGGATTTTAATCTGCTTCCCAAAGGATGGGGTGTGAAATCATTGCGGATGATTTAAGTCTTTCAGTGTTAGCCACAACCTCTCTTCTCCTATCGCCTGGAGCAATCGCAATAAAATAGTGAAATTTGCTTTCGAGGATAGGTCTGCCCGCTGCAACTGCCGACTGCTGTTCGAGAAGGCAAGAAGTAATTTTGATGCGAGGTTTGTGTGGGTAAAAAATAAAGATCACACGGAAAGAACATGTTTAGTCAAGCCAGAACACTGAAAGAACGAGCCAAGTCCTGCTCACACTGCTAGTGTTAACAAAATAGTGTGTTTTGCGATGTATGAATACTCACAATGTTTTTAAAATAATACATTGTGCAATTACTTTCTTTCTTTTTACGAAGCTCACTTCCTCATCCTTTCCACTGCTCTCTTCCTTTTTATTTACAGCGCCACATTCCCAACTTTGTGATGACTCCATAATGAAATATTGACTAAATTGGTTTACTAGTTCAGTAAATACAACAGTCCGGATCCTAGTGTCGTAGCCTTCAGTTCAGAGTGCCCCGAGTTCGATTCCTGGTGGGATCGAGGATTTTAATCTCGATTGGTCAATTTCTATGGCTCGAGGACTGGGTGTTCTTGCTCGTCCCAACACTCTCCACTTCATAAACATAAAACATCTCAACACCAACTACCACAGAAACATGTAATAGTGAGTATATCTCCTTACATAGGGTTGGCGTCAGGCCACAAATAGGGCCAAATCCACAGGAGTAACACAGTTCACACAGAAGAAGAAGAAGAAGAAGAAGAAGAAGAAGAAATTCCGGAATTAAAACAATTTTAATGATGAATGAACAGGGAGACATACGAGAGACAGGCAGAAATAATGACATGCTAGATAGACATACAGACAAAATTAGTCTAATTTCCATAGTAATATTAAGCGCATAGATTGGATAACAGTGATGTGTACAATGTTAGAAATAATTTGGGTAGGCATGGAAGCCATTATGTTTCAAATTTAAAAATTTCTCTCCTGAAAATATCATGAAATGGACTTAGCCCATTCTTTCCGCGCAGTCTTCAAATTATAATATTTTGGAAAATGGATTTAGAGCATAGGATATAAACTTCATAATTTTGATCCGTATTGAATTATGATCACAATAATAATTATTAAATTAATGTCGTAATGGTCCACATTTTCAATACTATAATATGCAATATATTTGAATTACATTACTAAACTGCCCTGAGTCCCCAGTTTAGTAATGTAATTCAACTATATTGCATATTGTAGTACTGAGAAAGGTGGACTATTACGATGTTAATTATTATTGTGAAATGGATTTAGATATAATTACATCGTTCTTCTTGTAGAAGGAGGAAGAAGGAGACGAAATTATACGCCTCTCATCAAGAGCATGACGTTAGGAAAGTGTTGGTAAGCCGGAAAAGTCAAGGATTTTGGTTACCCTGATAAGAAATCACTTGCGAGATGTTGAATATATGTTAGAAGGTTCTTTATGCATTCTAATCGACTTAGTTTATTTTCATGCTACAGGTGAGACGAAACGAGCATACGGGTTTCAATACTCATTATTTAGCAATTAAGAATCCAGATGCTAGCGTTTGTAATTTAGAGATATAGGATAAACTTACCATATTTCCCAACAACATCTGCGATATTCCTCCATGCGTTACTTATTGCTGTTTAAATTCAGAAAATAGAGATTGGAATAATGTACAAAGGGAAATGTTTGATAAATATCCAACTTCTTCGAAATCATAAGACAGGACTGGATAAACAATTGATAGAGAATATGCCACCTTGGCGATAGCCCTAAATGCAGATCAATGATATTTGATTGATTGATTGATTGATTGATTGATTGATTGATTGATTGATTGATTGATTGATTGATTGATTGATTGATTGATTGATTGATTGATTGATTGATTGATTGATTGATTGATTGATTGATTGATTGATTGATTGATTGATTGATTGATTGATTGATTGATTGATTGATTGATTGATTGTGGCAGACAGTAAAGATGTCAGGCGAGTGTTCCTTGTCCTCCATAACCTTAACCATACAGCCCGAGGTGATTCACTGAAGCTCTCGATTGTGTGAAGTAAACTCATCCTGGATTATATACATTATATTGTCCCCGTTAAAATTGGCGATATTACGAGTATTTTAACGAGTGGAAAACAAAAATGTTATTGTCTGCTTAGAACCGCAGCATGTCATTTGGGAAGTTGTGGCGAGCTGAGAACGAGTTTTTTTTGTCGTTCAGAGGGGTGAGATACGTCACCGAGACTGTGCCAAGGTCGGATCAAACCACGTGACTGCCTTCGCACGCGCGCAACCCAGCTTGTTTCTGGAATAGTCTGCGCAAATTAAAGGAGACCATCAGCCAATTACCGTTCTCGCTGAAGAACACGCCTCCCTGGCTAATTAGATAAAAGGCCTTGCTTCGAGTGAATCGCTCTCTTAATGCTTGCACTCTTCATGCACTTATTCTGAAGCTCTCTCTGAATATATTCTTCGCTGTGTGAGACAACACGTTACCGGACCACGTGGAAAGAAAATTTTCAAGTCAAGTCGACGCCCGTTCTACCAGAATTTAGTCTGATAACTAGTGAATTCTGTGGAATAAAAACGCCTAGGAGCCAAGTTAAGTGTGACAGTGTAGACGAGCTAGTTATATTCTGCGTGTGTTTGTGCAAAATACTTAATTTTGTCATCTCAGTTACAGCTTGGGACCAGCGATCTACGGAAGACGTCTTAGAATTGAACATCTCAAGATGAAGAATTCCGCAACCACCGGCAACACAATTTCATCGAGGGACACCCGTTGCAGAGCCTCCATGGAGCTGTAAAAATGTAAGGCGTCTCTGGTAATTGGAAGGAGACTGGCCGGAGTATGCTGAAATAACTGACTGTCGACGGGAATCGAACTTCACAAAAACTTGAGTACCTTTTTAATTTTATTTATCTGTCTTACCTTTTGTACAACTAGAGGTCTTTCTTCTTAAGTCGTAAATCTATTAGATTGCTGTAGTTAGAAATATTTCATTTTTCCTACTTCTTAAGGTGTCGTGGTAGACTAGGTACGTGTGAATGAAATTTTGGAATCTATTAGAGTAGACATGTAGGTTGTCTTTGAATGATTTCCCATGCTTAAGGAGTTTATGTTTAATAATCACTGACCACACGATAAATCTACTTTACTTGTAATATTGAAAGTTACCGGACGGAAAATTTGCGTGTACATTTTGAGTGAATAGGGTCGAACCTAGTGTCTTTTAAGATCACTTGTTGTTTTTATGATGAAGTCATCTAATTTTACGATATTCCATGAGGATCAGTAGATGTAATAATCACTTAAATAATAATAATATTGACTAAAGATCGGGTAAAACAGAAGTAAACGCTCGTGAGCCATAAAACTACTGTAGAGTTCCTAAATGTGAGATGGAATGTGCTCTGTTCATGAAGGGTCTGGAATATGGCCTATCCTGAGGGATATTTGTTGTATGATTGAGCAATTGATGAATTAATGGTGATATTTGATTTATTCTTGTGTATTTGGAGCGCAAGATGGATTATAATTATTGGAGCACGTGTTGCGAGTGTATTTCGCAGGTAGGAAGTAAAAATAATACGAGTAAGGCTCACGCTTGCGGTAAATTCAACCTGTAGCCCAAATGATGGTAGTGCTTATGGATTTTACTAGAATCTTCCATTATAATTTCATGAATTAGATGAACTTGCGTTGATATGTGAAATGTGTTTCTATCAAGTGATACCCATGACTTCGATCACTAGCCACCAGTAATGAAGGAGAATTTCAGTACACGAATTATTTCTGTCAGACATTACGCGTCCCGACCACCAATAAAAATCATGAATAAATTTGCCAAATCAGGATTCGATGTAAATAGTGTACATAAAAACGTGTTTCCCTAGTGTGAATGTGTGTGTGTAAATGTGTATATTTCTCTTGTGTCATGTTGATTTCATTTAATTTTGATCTGGTCACGCACTCGCTGTGACGTAGATCACACTCATCGTTGTGTGTCGCCTTAAGAAATAATTTTATGCCCTTAGGGGAAAGTTTAATTAAGTTAAGTCAAGGAAGACTAGGGAGGAATTTATTTTCTTAATTAGCGAGATTTAAAAGGAAAGATCATCTCGTTACTTTATGAAGGCACTCGATTTGTAAATAAAATTTGTTTAACTAGCTCACACGTTGGTAATGTAAATTTCTAAATATCTGAAATATTTTAAGATTAATTTGAATAGAAATGAAATGCAAAGATCAGAGGTAGAAATTCGTTAGCCGCATGATTGCTTTGAAACATTGTGAAAATAAGTCATTAATAATTAATTAAAAATAATTACTCTGAAATGCTAATGATGAACATTAGGTAAATGATGCGGTGGAAAATTAATAAGAACACGATCGTGTGACAATGAAACAGGTTAATTGAATGATAAGAAAATAATAATAATAATAATAATAATAATCAGAATAATAATTAATTAATTTTGAGAATTTTGGAAACAATTTTCATTTTCTACTGAAATTCATGTTGGTGTCATTGACCATTATTAAATACTGTAAATGACAAATTCAGTTGCGTACATCTTAAAACCACGTGTTGAGACTACTTTAAATTGGTGAAGCTTTGAACACATGTTAATTTATTTAATTCTTTCAGTCAATGTTTGGTTTGAAAAGGCAAGTGGCCTAATTACTTCTTTGGTTTCATTACAGCACAGTAAGGCTGGAGATATGAACGTGTCACTCTAAATCGAGGAAGAAATCCAATATTATGAAAGTTCTCTGTTATATTAAAAAGGAACTAGCAAGAATATTTCATTTGTTTGCCTGCTTATGTGAATAAATGTCAGAGTGTTGTTTTAATATTTCTTTTTATCCTGCTTGGTCATCAATCCTTAACAACCCTTAAATGCCTCTAGAAAGTGATAGCCAACGATCGAACGGTCCACCTTGGGATTCCTCGCTCGATGGCTGGGCTTAGCTCGGGAAAAATGGGGGCAATATATTGTATATATTATACACAAAGTCCGTTAAAATTTGACGAAGCAATACTTCACGGAATATTAGAGATAGAGAGGTAATAATTGACACACATGATTCGGATGTCATGGGGTTTTATTGGCACTAAAATTAAGTACACAAAATGTCCAACAGTTAGAGCTGGACAGTAACATGTCAGGTACAAATGGCCACACATGCTTGACATGACATGGGGTTGTATTGACACCAGCAATGAGTGCGCAAACAGTCCAACAGATGGCGCTGGACAACAAAACGTCAGGTACAAATGACCACACATGCTTGACATGACATGGGGTTGTATTGACACCAGCAACGAGTGCACGAACAGTCCAACAGATGGCCCTGGACAACAACACGTCAGGTACAAATGACCACACATGCTTGACATGACATGGGGTTTAATTGACACCAACAACGAGTGCACGAACAGTCCAACAGATGGCCCTGGACAACAACATGTCAGGTACAAATGGCCACACATGCTTGATATGACAAGGGGTTGTATTGACACTAGCAACGAGTGCACGAACAGTCCAACAGATGGCGCTGGACAGCAACACGTCAGCGATGCGGCATGAGACCCGGAAACGGTATAAAAGGAACTGTCGTGAGAGAGAGTTTCAGATGCGCCTGAAATCGCGGCATGTTATGCTTGGCCTCCTCTGTCGTCCTCAATCCGTGTGATTATTTGTTGTGGGGTTACCTGAATTCGCAAGCCTACCGCGATCGTCCGACCTCATTAGGGATGCTAAATGACAACATTCGACGGCAATTTCTCACTGTACCTAGGAATATGCTGTACAGTGCTGTTCACAGTATTGTCCCTCGACTACAGGTATTGTTGATGAATGACGACCGAAATGTTGAGCAGGTGTTATAAAGAATATCGTGTTTGCTAAGCCTCGATTGTTATGCTAATTATTGCTTGTGCATCATATGAAGCACCATCTGTTGGTCATTTCGTGAACTTTATTTTGGTTTCATTGAAACTCCATGTCATGCTAATCGTGTGCATCAATTATTACCTCTCTAGGTCCAATATTCCGTGAAGTATTGCCTCGTCCACGGCCGGCTGGATCCCTCGCGGCACTCCTTATACCGGCCTTGACAATCGCTTTTGAAGTCCAGCATAAAGCTGAAATTGGAAAGTTTCACCATAATACCGCTGGAGCGCTGGGCACCTAAGTCACTGATAGGAAGCTGTATACCGCAAATTACCATATTTCCAGTCTCACTTATATTGTTTTACTGCCGTAAGCGTTGGTAATGGGTTCGTTATGAGGTTCTTTGGCGGCTTGTTATTGAGAGTTGATAGCTATACGCTAATTAGTTCAATTTATTATTGTGTAGTGTGTGATTTTATTTTTTAAATTGTGTTTACAAATCTTGAATATATGATATTGTTTTGCGCTTTTTTATACTTCGAACAGAAATTTTCTGTAAACAAGAAGAATGCAATGAGTGGCTCAAAGTGATTTCTCACCGTAACTTCATTCTAAACAAGAATTCTAATTTATGCGCTAATTCGTTTTTTTTAATTGGCTAGTGTAGTGATTTGTATTTCTTTAACTGTGTTTGGAAATATTCGAACATGTATTTCTGTGTGCCTTTTTGTACTTTGAACAGGAAGAAAGAGCGAAGGGACACTATAATTTCACGAATTCCCTGTAGACCAGGACAAAACTAAGAAGTGGCTCAAATAAATTTCTCGCGATAACTTCGTCCCTAACACCAATTCTTCTGTTGTCTATATCCTTCATTTCAAGCAACACGATTATTCATCTATAGGCATAAGTACAAAAGTAACATAGAAAGGTTCGGTACCATCAGTGTTTCCGATCTTAGTTATAAGAGTCCTAGAAGAAAAAATACTAGAATCGTACCTTCATCACCCAAGAAACGCAAAAGAGTTGAAGCTGTTCATCATTTTCAAAATCCTGATGCAAGCTGCTCAACAACCAATAACGAAGGTACAGGCAATTTTTCAAATAACAATTTCACTCTGGAACAACTAGCATAAAGTGAAGATATGCCTAAAGCAGAAATGACATTATGAGCACAAGGATGACTGAAACACCTATGTTTGTATTATAGCTCCCTACAACCACTCTTAAATTAGCTCTTTCATCTTATTTTTCCGTTTCTATTTTCTATAAAGCTCAGTAAAGAGGCCCAACCCCCTACCAACTCCTCTATTTCTCACATCCTCCTACCCACCTCCCTCATCCATCAAACCTCCCCAACCCGCCCGCAACTCTTGGCCAGAGCGAGGGCGTCACCCTCTTTTATTTGCCACATGACAGCAACACAACACATTTTTATCCAAGATAATCTGAACTTTAACATTTAAACAATGACAAGTAGGAACCATTACTGTTATGACAGCAAAGCCAAAGTATGGAGCTAAGTGTTACCTGTGCAATGAACAGTTTGCCAAATATTTACTCAAAATATTTTTCTCTCACTAAATTTTTATTTACAGTTCTAGTGCAAGGTATGAATGAAATGTAATCTGAAACTATATGAATATTGATATTAAAATTGAAATATGTTTGAGCCAAAATATTCATATTATCCATACACCGAATATTTAAGTAGAAAAAAGTAAGACTTTTATGTTTTGAATACGCCGCCTTCCCGACAGCAGCAACTTAAAGAATTTTAAAACTCTAATTGAACAATGACTCTTAATCTCAAGATTAACATCAGAAGACAAAAGTATCGTGGTAAGATCTGCATGTTTCTAAATGCTATGGATAATAAAAGTGATTACAATTATTCCCCACATTTAAGGAACGTCAGTTGGATTACTCCATCTCTCCGCAGTTGCATTTCTACCGCAAAAACTTAGGCCACGAACGCCACGTGTCGAGCTATGAAACTACTCCGATTACAGTGCGTAGATCCGATTGTCAAGCCCGGTAAGGAGCTTGCTAGAGCGACGCATCAAGTCGGCCGTGCCTCGTCAAATGTTAACGGACATTGGGGTCACCTCAACGAGCTAGAATAACATAGAGGGGCTGTATACCTGACATCAGCGCTCCCTGCTTGAAGCAAGTTGATAAGGGGCAGCCATCTTAACGGTTGTCAAAACAAAGCGAATTGGCGCGAGAGCATATGTTGAGGTGACAGGGAGATCGTGCATGCCAATTTAATTCCCTAAGTTTTAAGAAGTGAAAAGATAGATTGTCGCTTTCAAGAATGCCAGCCGTAAGCTCAGCGTATGGTTGTACTAATCGGAGTAATAAAACCAAGGATATATCGTACTTTAAGTAAGTATTACTGAATTATAGCCGAGATTCCTTTTTGTAATTTCTGTTTGTAATTAAATCCATTTTATTGTTTACTTAGCGAAAGTACGGATAGCCACGGTAATTATTTGTCGAATTTTGTTTCAGATTTCGTTTAAAGAACAAGGAATTAACTGAACAATGCGTTGTGAGGGCGAAAAGAGATAAATGGTATCCCACTCAATTCAGTTGCTTATGCGCTGTACATTTCCAGCCCTATTTAATTTTCATTCACATTTACAAATAAAGGAAATGGAACGCCCACCACCAAGAAAACGTAACCACAAAAAATAACTTATTTCGTTCAAACGTACACCAAGTATGATAAATACAGCATTTTACTGCTATTTTTGAAATGTATACAGCCTTTATTGTAGATGTCTGTTGCCTTGGTTTTTAAAACTATGTCACACTTCATAATGGACAACTTTCAAGCTAGTAATCCCAGTATGATATGGTAATGGGAGAAACATGATATCCCCCCTATATTATAATAAATAATTACACTAAACGATTATTGTGGTAAAGTATTCATGGGCCGCCTCTGTGGTGCACTGGTTAGCGTGAGCAGCTGCCACCCCTGGAAGCCCGGGTTCGATTCCCAGCTCCGCCACGAAATTTGAAAAGGGGCACGAGGGCTGTAACGGGATTCTATCAGCCTGGGGAGGTCAACTGAGTAGAAGTGGGTTCGACTCCCACCTCAGCCATCCTCGAAGTGATTTTCCGTGGTTTCCCCACTTCTTCTCCAGGCAAATGCCGGGATGGTACCTAACTTAAGGCCACGGCCGCTTACTTCTCCCCCCCACAAGGCCCCTGTTCAGCATAGCAGGTGCAGCCCTCCCTCACAGTTGTATCCCCCGACCCAATGTCTCACGCTCCAGAACCCTGTCCTTGAGGTGGTAGAGGTGGGATCCGTCTCTGAGTCCGTGGGAAAAACCAACCCGGGAGGGTAAACAGATTAGGAAAGGAACACAGTACTCATGAGGATGCAATAATTTTAAAAATATTAACAGAATGAGGTTGTAACCTATTATAGGTCCCTATGATTTTAAGGTTTCCTGTCATAAATATTTATGTTCATCGTTTTTATTCTAATTTACGCTTAACCACAACAGCCAAGCAGGGTAACGTTCTTGTTCCGATTTCGAGGCCTATTCGTATGTCACTGTGCGATGATTTCGAACTACCCTACAACCAACTGATCTTGATGTTGGCCTCGTGCCGCAATATGATGAAGTGGCGGTATTCGCTTTCATGCTTCAAGCTTTCGGCAACGGATTTTAATTCTCCCCGAGCGATTCTAAAATGCGCATTTTCTACACTTTTCGTCATTTAAAGGCCATGCCCCCTTGCTTGTGTGACAACAGGAAACATGGCGGACGTTCGTTCTATTAGGTTCACCCAGGCAGCGCTTCCGCCTCTCTATGTTATTCTAGCTCGTTGGGTCACCTGTATATATTTTTTCAAATGTATATAATCCAGGAGTTTCTATTGATAGGCAAATTGATACCATTACAACGGGTGCACATATAAGGTAACTGCTTTAGATATCTCGTTCGTGGAGGCTACTTTTCTTCTGATATCATATGGAGTGATACCAACTGACACAGTAAGCTTTATCAAGCGGTGTTGGTCTCAAACAGCCAGTGACTTGGACTGAAAAGATACAGAACTAAAGAGCACATTACAATTTTTGTAAGATTCTTTGTCCTTTTAGAATGATTTGCACATTTATTTGTAATGAAAACAATTAGAAAATTAGAAATAGCGCCTAGGCCGGGCCGATGACGGGGAAGGGGGGGGGGGGTTGACAACAAAGTGAATAAAACAATAACGTGATTCAACAGTGGTGTTGACAATAAAGAAGGTTGAAAGAAGAACGTTAGTGTACATTTAGTGCGAAATTTGTGCAGACATTTTCTGATTAATGTACTTCATTATTGGTGTAAAATGTCACTTCTCTTGCATCAACTTTGTTGGTGTAAAACTACTTTAAATTAATGTGAAAAAATGTGTGGTGTATTTATGGTGCAGTTTTGGTGCATATTTCGTCGGTGTTAAATCGGTGCATCCATTGTTGCTTTCGCGCCAAATTACGAATTGATTTGATTTACTTGCTGAACATTACAGGCTTCCGCCCAAATACATGTTTCCATACAAATCAAATAATAAAATAAAATAAAAGTAAAAATCTAAACCTGCTATGTGGGTAATCACATGGGCGGGAGACCGAGCAACATGTAAGCTCCACCCCTATAACTCTAAATATCTTAACTTAATCTTGTGACCCCTCACACAGACTTTCGCACCACATTAGTACCATAAATACACCACGTCTGCACCAATAAAGATTTTGCACCAATTTTTCACCTTTATTACACCAATTTTTGGTGCAAAGTCCGAAGCCAGGGGCTGATGATCAGCTAAGTTCTGGTTATAAAATAACCTGTAAGTTTGCAGTTCTGGTCTAAATTAAGTGAGGGGGTGAGGGCTGAGAGGTGAACAGAGATTTAGGGGCTCGGACCTCTCAGTTGTCCAGGAGCCTGTCACCGGGCCTTAGCCTAGGTCACCTATAACAGTTGATGGTTGAACTCTTTAGGATCCAACCACATTTTGGGGTGAATACTCAACATACATATATATATACATACATACATACGATTATAAGTATGAGCACAGGTCCTCCTAGCTGTAACTGTCACTGTAACTTACATTTTTCAGTTAACATACAGAAACCTACTCCTTGGATGAATGGTCAGCGTTGAGGCCTTCTCTTCAGAGGATCCCGGTTTCAATTCCCGGTCTGGTCGTGGATTTTAATCGCGTTTGATTAAATCTTCTGGCTCGAGGACTGGGTATTTGTGTTTACCCTAACACTCTCCTCTTCATATTCACACAACACACCACAGAATGACGCAATGTTATTACATCCCTCCACATAGGGTTGGTGTCAGGAAAGCCATCCAGCCATAAAACAGAGCCAAGTCCACATGTGGGACATAGTTTCCCAGATTTTGGAGAAATGGCAGAAGAAGGATATGCGGAAATCCGATAACAAAGAAGAAAATACATACAAGAACGTAAGATTTGCTCTCATACTCAACATAAATTTAAAAGCATCTAAAATATATACTGTATCTAGGAGATGTTTATATTTCCTTCACCATTTCAGAAACATATATTACTTTGGTGGAAATTCACTTACATCTTCCCTTACGTGCATCGGTATTTGAAACATTTTTCTGAGAAATAAGAGACTTCATATTTGATCCGTATTGACACAGCATTCAGGAGAATAGGAGAGGAATTATCCACCTTTCAATACAAAAGTAAATGGAAAAACTACAAAAACACCATTTCGCATGTAAGGGACCGGTTTCGACCCTTGCGTAGGATCATCTTCAGCCATGTAATTCAAAACAGGCAAGTTAATAAAAATATGTAAAAATTTTGAAACCTAGAAAAAAAACACATCCAAAAACATAAACACACGTTAAAGAACTACAAAAATACACTTTAAATTACTACATGTGAGCCAATAAAAGCTACCACTCTACCATCTACCACATAAACATGCAATAGTGATTACATCCCTCCACATAGGGCTGGCGTCAGGGAGGGCATCCGGCCATTAAACAGGGCCAAATCCACATGTGCGACACAGTTCGTGCCCGCAACTCCACAGATGTGGGAGAAGCAGTAGAAGAAATTTCATTACTGTTAACTCGTTTGAATAAGTCCCTCATGTTCTGTGTGAGTAGAATTTTAACGTGATTTTATGTTTTTGGATGTGTGTTTTCTAAGTGGTAAACGTTTTGCATATTTTATTAACTTACCGATTTTAAATTACTTGGCTGAAGATGACCCTACGCAAGGGTCGAAACCGGTCCCATACATACGAAATGGTGTAATTTTAGTTATTCCATTTAATTTTGTGTTGAAAAATGGACAATTCATCTCCTGTTCTCGTTTATCTGAGTTTTGACACTACTTAGCAAGCGCGGCTCCATAATACGATCTGCAGTGCTGCAGAATCACCAGAATGAAACATTACAGAGATTAGCGACCCCATCCTTCATACTGAATATCGAGCCAAAGATCGATACTGGTGATCTGCCAACCCTGTTTAGATCTGTGAACG
This sequence comes from Anabrus simplex, assembly GCF_040414725.1. Lineage (NCBI taxonomy): Eukaryota > Metazoa > Arthropoda > Insecta > Orthoptera > Tettigoniidae > Anabrus > Anabrus simplex. Next base: position 1,641,336,657 of record NC_090265.1, on the reverse strand, counting down.
ATAGAACATTAGGAGAGCACACTTAACTACAGCTTTCTTCCGATAGGTGGCTAAATGTCGCCCATAAGGTTCTGTACGAACTGCACACCCTGCAGCATGATTGGCCGCGACTGGCCTATTCGGACGTGTATCACTGAGACCATAAAGTTAGTAAATAATACAGTAGAGGCAGCACCAGCGCCACCGTCTGTGAGAGAATCACTGCAGCAAGCAGATCATGTTGACATCTCAGGTGTTTCGCAAAAAGCTCCCTCCACTGTACTCTCCAGTGTACATAGAGAACTTTTAAAACATGTGGATATTATCTGGTTTAAAATTCTTACATGACACAATTCGCAGATACTGCAGTGCTTCTGTTCAGTAGAAAGAAAGCCCAAATAGCTTAAATACAGGAGAAATGCGTGATAAAAGATGCTGGTTGTGATTAAGTAACACTGTTCATGTTAAATATTCAAACAACTTACTTTAAGACTGGGGGGTATGTACATTTATCTTTGTGTAAATGGCCAGGACTTAAGCATAATTCTAGCCAACGACCAAAGACATTCTCTCGTACGAAGCGAATGAGCGAGTTCTTAGGCCTACTAGTAATCATGAATATGTTTCTCCGTAATGATAGTGCATTCTTCCGAATTAGGTAGTCATGAAAATGAAAACGGGAACATTAGTACCATCAGATGTTGTTTCCCAAAGATGTATGCAGGTCTCGGAACCTTTGTATACATGAGTGTGCCGATACTAGATCAACATTTTTCGATAAGCGGAAAAGTGGCTTTATATTTTGTAACTTTTTAATTGTTGTTTTTGTACAAGTCAGTTATTTATATCGTCGATGTCCTTCAAAATAGGGGTCTTATATATTGAAATGTACGTCTACCTGTATTTTTTCTATACATTTTCGGGAACTTCACACTGATAGGACATAGAGTAAAGCGTTTCCACGGAGTTGGAGGACGGATGTACACGAGCTCAGCTGACACTTGCCATAGGCAATACGAATTTGGATATGTCTATTACACTTCGGCAATGAACTGGGCGTCACAGAGCAGAACCACCAACATAATTCAGCACGAGCCGCCACTGCTACTTAGCTGTATTTCATATTATTAGTTTAAGGTCATTGTATAACTGAGAGGCAGTGACTATAAACAACTTACTGCGCTCCACCGCACTATACTATGGGTGTTAGCAGCAAATCTACTGTCTCGATCGTCCATGTGACTCACTTGAACAATGGACGTGGCCAAATATAGGGGAGCATTAGATTTTAATATAATAATATTATTGGTTTTACGTCCTACTAACTACTTTTACAGTTTCCGGAGACGCCGAGTTGCCGGAATGTAGTCCCGCAGGAGTTCATTCACGTGTCAGTAAATGTACCGACACGAGGCTGACGTAATTGGACACCTTCAAATACCACCGAACGGATCCAGGATCGAACCTGCCAAGCTGGGTTCACAAGGCCAACGCAACAACCATCTGAGCCACTTAGCCCGACATTAGATTTTAAAATGTTCAGCAGCAAACAAGCATCTGTTTTCGATGGTCTGTCCCTGAGTTTCAACCATCTGCGATCTTTACGAATATTCAAGACGAAACGCATACAAGCATTCTGAACTCGCTGGAGCTTAGTATTACATTTCTCTGAGATATCGCTGTAAATTACAGTACCGTACAATATCATGACTTGGATCAACATCATTTTCTCCATAAGACGACGTTAATTCTTAACATATACCTGATATTTGACTAATAGGAAATAAACAGTAGTATAAAAATATGTCGTCCGCCTCTGTGGTGTAGTGGTTAGCCTGATTAGCTGACACCCCCGGAGGCCCGGGTTCGATTCCCGTCTCTGCCACGAAATTTGAAAAGTGGTATGAGGGCTGGAACGGGGTCCACTCAGCCTCGGGAGGTCAACTGAGTAGAGGTGAGTTCGATTCTCACCTCAGCCATCCTGGAAGTGGTTTTCCGTGGTTTCCCACTTCTCCTCCAGGCGAATGCCGGGATGGTACCTAACATAAGGCCACGGCCGCTTCCTTCCCTCTTCCTTGCCTATCCCTTCCAATCTTCCCATCCCTCCACAAGGCCCCTGTTCAGCATAGCAGGTGAGGCCGCCTGGGCGAGGTACTGGTCATTCTCCCCAGTTGTATCCCCGACCAAGAGTCTGAAGCTCCACGACACTGCCCTTGAGGTAGAGGTGGGATCCCTCGCTGTGTCCGAGGGAAAAGCCGACCCTGGAGGGTAAACAGATGATGATGATGATAAAAATATGTCAATTTTTAAAGGCGCATTAATGCATTTATTTACTCTGCTGAATGTACAACAATAAGACTTTACAAGCAAAAATACATCATCTTAATGAATTCGCGATATCGGGTTTCTCCTTTCTTTTTTTCTGTTATTTATTTTGTCTCTTGTCTTTCACTGACTTCTAAAATCTGCTACATCACTCTCCTGCCAGTAACTATGTTACGTTCACAGAAGATGAAAACTTTTTATGAACTGTACATGAATTTTCATGTAAAATAACTTGGAAGCTTACGTATGGAAATCGGAAAGATCGGCTGGCAATCGAAAGTTTCGAAATAAACTTCAGTGAGGGTACTGAGAAACCAGAAATTCTTTTAAACCTAACATTCTACGCCACATAATAATTAGGCTGTTCTTCAGTCTATGGCTTCTAAGCAGCCCTCCAGAACTCCTTAATAAGTGAGCTAATTGCGATTAACATTCAGCACACAGCCAGGCAGCAACACTGACCTCAGTGCAATAGAAGTCAAGTACATAATCAACAAAGCGAGTTCGCATCTGCTCTTTGAGCCGACACATTATCAGCTCGGCAATAGCGGCATTTGGTGTCAGAAGGGAGTGGCATATTCAGCAGACATCAGAATGATATGTCGTATGAAACGTCCTAGCGTGCCTGCAAAATCTTTTAGTAAATAATAATAATAATAATAATAATAATAATAATAATAATAATAATAATAATAATAATAATAATAATAATAATAATAATAATAATAATAATAATAATAACAGGCACAGCCAGAAAACATCTTGAGGCAACCTCTGAGGCTCAATACCTTAGTTGTAACTATGAGATTGACAAAGATCAATCTCCCCATTATCTTCAACTTACTAGCATGATGGCAACGTCAGTTAATGATACTACTACCCCAGGCCCTAGTATTCATACTAGGTTTTCTCGGTCATCGGATTCTGGGGGACCGAGAACATCATGCGGGAATGTATCGGAGCTTCCCAAATCTCTTCGCCCAAAGGAAAAACATTTTATTGGCACTTTAAACATCAACACGCTTCGCAAAATTGGAAAGTTGAAGCACTTAACAGACACATTAGACCAACTCAACATCTAAATTCTGGCACTCCAAGAAACTAGGTACAGTGACGAAAATCATTTTGAATCAGGAAACTATAGAATTTATAAAGGTAAACCAGCTAGCCTCCTCCCTAACAAAATATTACAATTTGGCACTGGTTTTGCAGTGAGAAAAAATATCACAAATTCGGTATTATACTTTACATCTCCTTCTGAAAGAATTTCGCTAATGACAATCAAATCAGGAAACAAAGCTTATACACTAATCAATGCACATGCACCTACAAACAATTACAATCAAAAAGACCCACAGAAGGTAGATGACTTCTGGGAATTACTAGAAGAAACTACAGCCAAAGTTCCAAAACATCATGTCAAAATTCTGCTGGGGGACTTCAATGCACAAATTGGCAAAGAGAAGAAATTTAGGACCACTGTAGGACTTTACCCTGCTCACAAAAGAACCAATAAAAATGGAGAACGTTTAATTGGCTTCTGCGAGAATTTCGATCTAAAATTGATGTCAACCCATTTCCTGGCACTTCCACAAAAGAAAATGACATGGAGATCCCCGAACATGCATTTAGGAGAATTTCAACTAGACCATGTGGCTATTTCCAAGAAAAACCAAAAAGAAATTATGAACGTTAAAGTCAAAAAGGGAATTATTGACTCCGACCACCACCTATCTCTTGTTAAAGTAAAGTTTCAACCCAACAGGAAGAAAACCAAAACAATCAGGAACCCAAGAATCGACCCTGAATTTCTGAGACAGAACTCAGACAATTTCCTTGCGAATATCTCGAACGATGCTCCTTCAAACTGGCTAGAACTCAAGGACACACTCTTGAAAGCTTCACAAAACATCAGCAATCCCCCAAGGAAACGCAAACACAGGTGGTGGAATGACACCTGTGACAAGGCCATAGAAGTCAGAATTAGGTCCTGGCTAAACTGGAGTTCCCATAAAACTGATCAAAATCGTGATGAATTCTTCAAAACACAGAAACAAACCTCAAAAATCATCAGATCTGAAAAACGAAAATATGATCAAAACAAACTGGTAGAAATAGAAGATGATTTCAAGAAAAACAATACACGGAACTTCTACAGAACATTCAGAGAAGAATTATCCAATTACCAGGCACCTAGTCTCTGTTTCAAACGTACAGATGGGACTTTGGAAACAAGTAATAAGGGAAATTGTGAACTCCTAGCAAACCATTTCATGGACTTTTTAAACTGTGAATCTCCAAAGGAACAATTCACCTATGAAAAACCAACACCTAATCCAGATTCAGAACCCCCCACATTACAAGAAGTCAAACAAATAATCAGAGATTTAAAAGACAACAAAGCACCAGGAGAAGTTGGAATAATCGCTGAAATGTTGAAAATTGGTGGTGACAAACTGGCCCAGAGTATTCAAAAAATCTTACAGGACATTTGGTTTTCTGAAGAAATTCCGGAGGATTGGAAATGTGCATTGATTCACCCACTTCACAAGAAAGGAGACAAATCAGATATTAACAACTACAGAGGAATTTCTCTCCTCTCACTCGTATATAAAATCTTCTCTAAAGCTCTACTTAATAGATTAGAGAAACAAACAGACCACCTGATCGGAGATTATCAGGCTGGATTCCGAAAAGGGAGATCCTGCGCAGAACAAATCCTAAACCTAAAAACCATACTACAGATTCGCAAAACCAAACAAACAGTAATCACCTTTGTTGACTTCAAAAAAGCGTATGATTCCATAGATCGGCAGACCCTGTTCAACATACTAGAGGAATTTCAAGTCGACAGGAAAACGAGGGAATTGATTAAACAAACTCTGACCAACACAACATCAAAAGTTAAGTTCTTGGGAGAAATTTCTGAACCGTTCGAAATCAGAACTGGCGTCCGACAGGGAGATGGACTATCCCCACTACTATTCAATTTAGTTTTGGAAAAAGTGATTCGTGAATGGAGAAAAGAAACTAAAGGTATAAACATTGGCAGACTTCTTAAAGACAAAATTCACCTTGACTGCTTAGCTTTCGCAGATGACCTTGCGATCCTTTCGAACAACAGACAAGAAGCAATCCAATCCATAGAAAAGTTGAATGAAATAGCCGCAAAAACCGGACTTCAAATTTCATTTGAAAAGACGCAGTTTATGGAAGGAACTAAATCAAGATTCGACAATCAACCATTAATCACCAACTGTGGAATAATTTCCCAAGTAGACAAATTCAAATATCTAGGTGAAATTATTCAGCCAGCAGGGTTAAATCAGGAAGCTAACAAAGAAAGAACTGCTAAACTGCAAAGGGCTTACAAAATCACATGGAACAGATACAACAAAAGATGTATATCAAAAAATGCAAAATTACGACACTACAATACAGTCATCAAACCAGAGGCACTTTATGCATCTGAAACACTGATCATTGGCGGCAGGTCACAAATGAAAAGCATTGAGAAACAAGAGAGGAAAATTCTCAGAAAAATCCTAGGACCAAAGTTCGAAAATGGAATATGGATGAAAAAGAAACCACACGAAATTTTTCAATCCACAGAAAAAATCACAGATACCATCAGAAAGAGACGACTAAAATTCTACGGACACCTACACAGAATGGATAACAACTGGCTGACAAAGAAAATTCTAAATCTAGCTCTAACCCTGAAAATCCGCAACAATTGGTTAGCAGAAATTCATGAAGATCTACAAGAAATGGGTATTGAGGATGAAACCATTCAAGATAGAATGAAATTTAGAAGCTTAGTAAACAAACATAAATTTGCAGAGAAACCAACAAGAAAAAATACAGGCTGGACAGAAACACGCAGAAAGGAACACAGTGAAAAAATGAAGAAATATTGGGAAGAAAAGAAGAAGAAACATTGTGCAAAATAAGTTCAAACGCGCTCCACAGCTGGGCACAACGAATCAAAATAATAATAATAATAATAATAATAATAATAATAATAATAATAATAATAATAATAATTCCAACTACAACTCGGTCGTCAAACCATTGTTACTGCTTATAACTCTTGGTCAATAATCAGTATTTAATGGATTTATTTACTCTGCTGTATGTACAACAATAAGACTTTACAAGCAAAAATACATCATCTTAATGAATTCGCGATATCGGGTCTCTCCTTTCTTTTTTTTCTGTTATTTCTTTTGTCTCTTGTCTTTCACTGCCTTCTAAAATCTGCTACATCACTCTCCTGCCAGTAACTAAGTTACGTTCACAGAAGATGAAAACTTTTTATGAACTGTACATGACAAAGGCTAACCTAACCTAACCTAAGAAGTCATTAACTGAATTCCGTCCCGATATCTGGTAGGAAATCGTATCACTCTACCACTACGTGTAGTCTTGACTTGTTCACTGTTCTGGAAGGTATTTTCCTGTTTCTGGTTGGCATGGTATTTTTTGAAAACAGGGGGTGTTATAGGAGGTAGAGTAGGATTCCTCACTGTATCTCGTTCTGTTTCTTCATCCGCTAGTATATAAGCAGGTTTGAGTCTATCAATGGAAACATTTACATCTTTGCCCTTGATACTGATGGTGAAATATTTGTCCTGCCTCTTTACCACTCGGAACAGTCCTTCATAAGGTGACTCGAGGGATTTTTTAACTTTGTCTGTCCTCAAGAACACATGTGAACTACAAGAGAGGTCTTTATGAATAAATGTAGATCTGGATGTCACTGTTCTAGGTTTATCGGGCTTAAGATGCTTTATGTGATCCCAGAGTTGGGTCACAAAGGTATCTGGATTGCACTGTAACTGCACTGAGTGTTCGAAAAACACTCCAGGAAGTCTGATGGTGGTTCCATACATCATTTCTGCAAGTGAGTAGTTGGAGTCTTCTCGAATGGCTGCTCGTAGACCAAGTAAATCTGTCGGTAGGCTCTGAGTCCATCTGGGGTTCTTGTGCGCTCTGATTGCTGCTTTGAGAGTACGATGTAGCCGTTCTATTTTTCCATTTGCCTGGGGATGGTAAGAAGTGGTATGCTGCACCTTCGCTCCGCAGAGCTTTGCTAAGTTTCTAAATAATTCCGATTCAAATTGTTTCCCTTGGTCCATAACAATTACTTCTGGAACTCCAAATCTACTTATCCAATTGTTGTAGAAAGAACTTGCTACTGATTGGGCGGTGATATTGGCCATTGGAATGATTTCCATCCAACTGATGAATCGATCAATGCAAGTAAGGCAGTAAATGTTTCCCTCTGATGGTGGCAAGGGTCCAATTATATCTACATGAACCACTTTGAATCTATCATCTGGTTGCTCGAAATTCCCAACTGGAGACTTAGTGTGCCTTGTCACTTTGTTTTGTTGACAACTAATGCAAGATTGAACTCATTTACGCACATCATTTCTTATTCCTGGCCATATAAACTTGGCAACAACGTTTTTGACAGTTGCTTTCACGCCAGGATGTGCCATATCGTGAATCTGTTAGAAAATTTTTGTGCGAAATAACTTTGGAACAAAAGGGCGAATGTTATTAGTAGAGACATCACACCACAACATGTACTGAGAACCTAACTGACACTGTTTGAATTTTAGTCTTGTCGTAACTGCTTCAGCTCTTCACCATTTTCTTGATGCTTTGCTATGACTTCATAATCAATTACTGAAATTTCATCAAGTCTTCACAGAGTATCGGCTACAACATTATCTCTGCCACTGACATGACGTATATCAGTCGTGAACTGCGAGATGTACTGCAGATGCCGTAGTTGCCGAGGGGATGCCTTCTCATTCTTTTGTTGGAATGCGTAGGTGATTGGTTTGTGATCCGTAAAAATGGTAAATTCTCTACCTTCAATGAGGTGCCTGAATTGTTTCACGGCCAGGTATATTGCACGCAATTCTTTATCATATGCACTGTAATTCTTCTGAGCACTGCTAAGCTTTTTGGAGTAGAAAGCTATGGGTTTCCAACCAGCGTCTTCATACTGCTGTAATGCTGCTCCAGCAGCCTGATCAGAAGCATCTGTGAAAAGGGCTATAGGCAGATCTGGAACTGGAAATGTCAGAAATGTAGCATTAATCAGGTCTTCTTTACATTTCTCAAACTGTTTCTTGGCTTCGTCGGTCCAGTCAATTTTTCTGCTGTCGTTCTTCTTAGCTCCTTTCAAATATTCGTGCAGAACAGCTTGAGTTTCTGTTGCATTTGGCAGATAACGACGATAAAAGTTGATCAAACCGAGAATGTGCGTAAGTCACGCACGGTCTCAGGTAACTTATAATCCTTGATTGCTTGTACCTTCTCAGGATGTGGTCTCGAACCATTTGGTGCAATCAGGTACCCTAGAAATTCAAGTTCTTTTGCAGCTATTACAGATTTAGTCATGTTGATGTCATACTTCGACAACCGTTCTAAAACTAGCTGTAGGTGATGCTTTTGTTCTGCAACTGATTTGGAGGCAATCAATATATCATCCAAGTACGGAAATACGAAATTTAACCCATTCAACACACCATGGATGAACCGCATGAATGTCGATGGGGCATTCCTAAGTCCAAAACTCATGACATTAAATTCAAAAAGTCCGAATGGTATGATAATGGCAGTTTTGTGCTTGTCTTCTTCTGCTATTGGGATCTGAAAATACGCTCTGAATAAATCAATTTTGGAAAAAATCGTTGCACGATCCAAGATGTGATGAAAGTCTTCAAGTCTCGGAATAGGATACCTGTCTGGAACTGTCCGTTCATTCAGTCTCCTATAGTCTCCACATGGACGAAGAGATCAATCCTTCTTGTTTACCAAGTGAGGAGGACTAGCCCATTCTGACTGTGACGGCCTGATGACTCCATGGTCCAGCATAAATTGAAATTCTTGTTTTGCTTGCTGTAACCGATGAGGTGCTAATGGTCTTGCTCTAGAATAAACTGGAGGTCCTTGGGTATTGATATCATGTTTAATATTATGTGGAATCTCTTCTGGTACCAAATTTGGCGATGTTATTTCAGGATAGGACCTAAACAAGTCGTCAAATTGCATACTTTTGTTCACTGTACTTATAGTTTCATTTTCCGAAACAGACATAATCTCACCCTTGCTTTTAAGTTTGGTTACGCCATCTGTTAATTGTTTGTTACGAATATCGACACATAAATGAAATTCGTTTAAAAAATCCGCTCCTAATATACCCTTGTTGACCTTAGCAATTACAAATGGCCACTGAAATTGTCTGCGTAAACCTAAATCCACAGTTAGGGTTTTGATACCGTACGTTGGAATTACAGTACCATTGGCAGCATAAAGTTTAAACGAATCATCGATTCGATCACAGTTCCTTGGTGGAATTACTGACACATCTGCCCCCCTGTCAACAAGAAACCGCAGGCCTGTTTTATTATATGTTACAAATAACCGGTGTTTGCGGCTTCTATCATGGTTCTTGGCAGGTGAACTAGCCGCTAATTCTACTGCCCATTGGAGTTTTCCGACGATTTCCATGAGCAAGGCTGTTTACATTTCTCTGGAATGCAGTGTTGACCAAATCGGAAGTGATAACATCAGTACTTGCCTTTTGGGTCGTATCTTCTTCTACTTCGGCTTCGGTTACGGTTAGAGCTTCGCCGGCGATGACTACGATTTCGACTGCTCGGTTGTCCTACGGACATCGTAGCGATTTGTTGTTCCAAATGAGCAATCTTAGTAACTAGCTCATTAATAATAGTAACTTTTGGGTCTTGCGTATCAACCTTGAAAACGTCATTAAGGGGGTTCATCTCCAACATCTTATCAGCCATCACTGCGACACGCTCCAGGCACTCTTCGCTCACGACTAGGATATTTTTTATTGAATCTGGAAGCTTATCTAGCCAAAGGGTTCTAATAACCTTATCAGTCACATCCTTTCCAGCTAATGACTGCATTTTTCTTAGAAGCTGACTAGGTTTGTAATCTCCTAACTCTACACCAGTAAACAATCTTTTGATTTTCACATCTTCACTCTCTTAGAAAATATCCAGGAGTCGTGATTTGGCGGCCGTATATTTAGCAGTTCCTGGTCCTGTTATTATATCCCAAATATTCTCGATATATTTTGGTTCGAGTTGGGCAATTATGTAATTAAATTTGGTTCCTTCGGATGTGATTCTATTAATGTTGAACTGGGCTTCTACTTGGAGAAACCAAATATCGGGCTTCTCAGACCAAAACGGAGGAAGTTTTACGCTAACCTTGTTAGCTTCGCATCTTACGGTTGGAATATCTTTGTTTTCCTGGGTTGCCATTTCGGGGTTAGTTCCTATTGTATATTTTTCTAAATACACAATTTACAACACAGTCTACGGCCTAAGATGGATATTCATCACAGGATGATGAAATAAATGCGACTGAGAACTTCTACTCACGTAACAGTGTGCTGTTATTTAATTGGTGGCTTCTTTATGTTTCACTTCACTACACTTCGAAAACTTGCCGTTATTTTTATCACTCGGAGGTCACCAATGTTACTGCTTATAACTCTTGGTCACTAATCAGTATTTAATGCATTTATTTACTCTGCTGTATGTACAACATTAAGACTTTACAAGCAAAAACACATCATCTTAATGAATTCGCGATATCGGGTTTCTCCTTTCTTTTTTTTCCGTTATTTATTTTGTCTCTTGTCTTTCACTGCCTTCTAAAATCTGCTACACCATCTATTCTGTATGCTTCTGAATGTCTTGTAATGGTCAGGAAGGGCCCAAAAAAAGAGAAAGATACTGAGGAGGACATTAGGACCAATCAGGGAGGAAGGAAGCATTTACAGAATCCGCCATAATGATGAACTTTATGGGCACCAGGAGGATATCGTCACGTCTGTAAGGAAAAGGCGCCTGATCTTTTATGGAGACTTGGCCCGTCTGGATTCCGAAAGACCCGCCAAGAGGATATTCACAGTAACAGTAAGAGGCAAGGCTTCTAAGAACAAATGGATCACGTCAGTTAAGTCGCATATGGAACAACTAAATATCCTACTGGGATAAACTCATGACCGACTACTGTTCCGTCAAGACATCCGACAGAGTTTTCCCAACTTCCCTTACAAGTAAGAAGACTACAGGAACTAAGTGGACAGAGGAGAGAAAGCTGGCTCATAGTCAGCAAATGAAGGAGTATTGGAAGAAGAAAAAGCAACAACTTTACCGAAGAGTAGATACGAGCCCCGTGGTCCTCAGTAGGCCTAAATGACAAAGAAGAAGAAATTAATGAGCTGAAAGAAGCAGCAGAACAAACAGGTTTGCGGATATCCTTTGAAACGACGGAGATAATGTCAAACATAATGGAAAGCATGACCCAAATAAGCAACAAATATTGAAAAATAAATCGTGTGAATAAATTTAAATGCCTTGGCGAGTGTATCTAATCTAACTGCGTTAGAATGACTTATCTTCTCTTAGAAATGTGAGCTCGCTCAGTTAGGGAAAAAAGAGAGGTTCTCCACAACATACTGGGTCCAAACTATAAAAACGGGATCTACAAAAGAAAATCCAGACAAGAACCCTACTCTAAGAGAGAAGATCACGGTCAAAGCAGAGCTCGCTTCTACGGTCACCTACGAGATATGGACGTCTTTCAGTAGACAAAAGGCATTTTGACTGAAAACAAACAATTTCCTTATACGTAAACATGATGAAAGACTTCGAAGAAATATGCCTACGACCTTGAGACGCGCACAAATGGGACCTTTTCAGAACAAGCAGCGTGATATTTGGGACTTCCCGGGATGAGAAATGGACGACTGGAGCAAAAAGATCGGATGAACGCTGTGATCGACACAGCGAGCTAGTAAAAAACTGCTGGATCAAACGAAAATTGAATAAAACGCCAGAATGTATGAACGAAGTTATCGAGGTCCCCTAGCTGGCCGATTAGCAAATTAAATAAATAAATAAATAAATAAATAAATAAATAAATAAATAAATAAATAAATAAATAAATAAATAAATAAATAAATAAATAAATTTGCTAGTTGCTTTACGTCGCACCGATACAGATAGGTCTTATGGCGACGATGGGACAGGGAAGGGCTAGGAGTGGGAAGGAAGCGGCCGTGGCCTTACTTAAGGTACAGCCCCAGCATTTGCCTGGTGTGAAAATGGGAAACCACGGAAAACCATCTTCAGGGCTGCCGACAGTGGGGTTCGAACCTACTATCTCCCGAATACTGGATACTGGCCGCACTTAAGCGACTGCAGCTATCGAGCTCGGTAATAAATAAATAAATAAATAAATAAATAAATAAATAAATAAATAAATAAATAAATATTTTTTTTGCTAGTTGTTTTACGTCGCCCCGACACAGATAAGTCTTACGGCGACGATGGGACAGGAAAGGGCTAGGAGTGGGAAGGAAGCGGCCGTGGCCTTAATTAAGGTACAGCCCAAGCATTTGCCTGGTGTGAAAATGGGAAACCACGGAAAACCATTTTCAGGGCTGCTGACAGTGGGGTTCGAACCTACTATCTCCCGAATACTCGATACTGGCCGCACTTAAGCGACTGCAGCTATCGAGCTCGGTCAAATAAATAAATAAATAAATAAATAAATAAATAAATAAATAAATAAATAAATAAATAAATAAATAAATAAATAAATAAATAAATAAATAAATAAATAAATAATAATTTATAATTCGGCATAGCAGACCAGATATCTCGATGGGACCGCTCTGCCAAAGATATTTGAACAGTCGACTTTACTGCACCTTATAGTTCAAATATTTCGTCAACTTATCAAATGAAAATCCACAAATATGAAGTGCTAGCTCAGAATGTGATGCACTAAGTAACCATACCGCCAGTTATTAGTTATGACTGGAGCAACTGGAATGGTGCACAACGATCTAAAACAGTCCTTGAAAAAGCTAATTATCTAAAATATAATTGTTTATCCTTGCAATTATGCTAATCTTCCAGATTTGAAGTTTGTAAGCTTAGGAAATAAGAAGTTTCTGCAGCTTATCCCGATTATTTCTGGGGTCTCTGAAGCCACCCGGACCCATTTTGGTTCTGGCCAGGGGTTTAAGCCTGGACCCCTTTCCTTACACCACGTGATTTTTCAGGTCAAAATTTCAACTCGGGAGCGATCGAGATTCGAAATTTAGCCATCCAGGTGGAAAGCCAGAAACTAAGCCACTGCGCTAATGACGTCCACTTGTGAGCTCACAAGGTAATAATAACAATAATAATAACAAGAACAATAATGATAGCACATAATAGGGTAAAGTTTTGGTTTTACGCCCACTAACTACCTTTACGGGTTTCGGAGAATTTTGTCCCACAGAAATTCTTAACGTACCAATAAAACTACTGACGCGAAGCTGACGTATTTGAGCACCTTCAAATTGCCATTCATAGACACAAAATTGTAAATCCAGCAGATCTCTTGTATCTATTTTCTAAGAAGCCTCGAAAGTGGATCTTAGCCATCCACCGAACAGAATTTGTCCCTTCAGCAAGCTCAGTTGTGTGCATAAAACACTTCGACGAACATTTCGTAATTAGGGAGGATTCTGTTAAAAGACCTGATGGGTTTACTTTAACTGTAAAACGTAACCATTTAAAACTATCAAATGATGCCATTCCTACTAAGTTTGAAAATGTGTCTGCCTATCTGTCTAAATATCTTCCAACACCGAGGAAAATTGCCATTCAAAGACAAGAATAAATTGAAAAACGGGAAGAATAAAGAAAGAAAGAAAGAAAGAAAGAAAGAAAGAAAGAAAGAAAGAAAGTTGAGGAAGAAGATGACAGGATCAAGGACTTAGATGACGTTACGGTAATTTTAGTATTAATGCAAATTAGATTTTGACAAAGTTTTTGTCAATTTTGACAGCAAAAGTCTCTGTATTTTCAAAATCTATATGACTGAGGAAAATATTCCGGAAATTGGTACTTCTTTGACATTAACCGGGGTTTTTGATTTTAAAGCCATAAAACATTATATTTTTATTAATTATAAACCTACGTGCATTAGGTGACAAGGGCAAGGTATTAAAATTGTCAAATTTGAAAATTATCTGTAAATTCTTGTATAGTCCTGCTTGTGTTTTAAAAAGGACTGTCCACGACAAAATAGAAACTGTGAACAAAATAATCGATGAAACTGAAAGAGAAGTTGATGACTGTTTCATTACTGATAAATTAGAATTTTGCAAGGAACAGTTAAATTTCGCCTTTGCAAAGAAAATATCTTACTCCTGTGTACTAATAACATTGTTCACTTCAATACTTTTCGAATTTCCTGGGGCGTATAAGGAGATAAGACAGTCAACATTTCTTACAATGCCTCACTCTGTGTATTTACAGTCCTTTATTGCAAAACTAGGCACGTTAAGTGCGGGTATAGATATTTACGATGGAATTACTAGAAAAAGAAACTAAAATTGTTAAATAAGCATGAAATATTTTATATGTTGTTGCTGGATGAAGTCTATGTAAAACCTGAGATTAAATCTAAAGGAGGAAAAGTAAAGGGAGTTGCTTTTAGTAGTAAAAGAGGAGAAAATAACACCACATTAGCTACAACTGTACAAATTTTATGATGCCATCCATTCTCTTAAAAAATAAAGACGTTATTAGTTTGTTTCCATCTAAGAACCTAACGTCACATTCCTTAGAAGAACTGACTTTGCAATTCCTTACAGTATTAACTGATAATAACAGTGTTAATAAGAAAATGTTTGAAAAGCTGTGCAAAAGCATTTACAAACTACTTTTCAAAATCCATGTAACGAAACACCGAAGATTTTTGTAATGTTTGATACTGTTCATTTATTTAAAAGCTTAAGAAATAACTGGACTGATCAAGCTGATAACTTACAGACTTTCGTGTTACCTGACTTTGACAACCCTGAGTCAGACAAAAAATGTTTTACTAGTGTTGGTCACCTTAAACTGCTGTACGGAGGAGAATAGAACAATGTAGTTAAGCTTGCTCCTGCCCTGAACCAAAAAAGTGTTGTACCCATCTTCTTTAGAGCGACAAAATATAAACCTTTCTTCTAAGCCGTTCGACGATAAAAATGTCGCTGCTTTAAAAGACATTGATCAAATAAAAAATACAAATGATCTTAAAAGTATAGCCTTATTTTTAGAAATAATTTTTCAGTGGTGGAAGATTGTTAATGTTAAGCATGCTTTCAAAGGCGATAGATTTAACGACCCTCATTGTAACGCAATATTTTCAATGCATGACGACAATGTTTTATTTCTGTGCAAGTTTTTAACGTTGTTAATTAGTTGGGATAATCTGTCTGTTCAAGGGGATATCGCACAAAAAACATAGATTCGTCATAGAAAACGTAATAATAAAACTCAAACAGCCTTTGTTCATACTACAAAAACTATTTTGGAGTTAATAAATTTCTTGAAAACAAGTTTTGAATTCAAATATGTATTGTTAGGGAAATTTCATACTGGCTTATTAGAAGCAAGATTTAGACAGTACAGGTAAATGAGTGGTGTCTGCTACCATATTTCAGTGAAGAAAATCCTTGAGTCACAACGAAAATTAAAAGCCCTAACGGTAATAAATGCATACTCTGCTAAACACGCAGCCATCCCTATTAGTGATGTTTCATTAAGTATGTTTATTGCAAGAGCTCAGATTGTAAGAGCTTCAAACCTACAGACATTTCGCATTCTGAAAATGTGGTAGTTGAGTTAAGTGATGTTACTGTGTCTGAAAGCATCTTGTTAGGTCTAGCTTATATTGGTGTATATATTTGTAAAATAATTATGAAAACGTGTACATGTGCAAGTTGTCAAGATATTTTATTGTTAAATAATGATAATGTAACATCAGATGTGTTAAAACCAGAGGAAAAACATAATTTTAATATAATCGACAGGGGAGCTTTGAAAAATCCATCAGATTTTATTGTTAAAATGTTGATCACACAATTTAAATTATTTAGTGTCCTTATAAGTGATAAATTTGAATCGATGTTCACATGGGGATTCTCAAAGAAACATTCTGATTTTCCTTGTCAACAATGTTCTGGGAAATGAAAACGTCACGTTTGAAAGATGCAGTGATTGTAGAGTAGTTTTAAAGATTTCGTTGACAAATGTACATACATCATTTTTATTATATTACTGAATAACTATAGAAAAGTTATCGCAGACAAACTCATGGCTAAAAATAAATCCTCAAGTAAGGATAGCCATAAATCGGCAAAGAAAAGAAAAATTGATAAACTGAAACCTTAGGAATTGTTAGATAAGTTTTAAGCTGGAGCCTAATTTCTAAGAAAGGTTCCAGACTATTGTTGTGATTTGCTATCATGTATTTGCGTAGTAACATTAAAACTGTTTTATACGTATTATGGGTTTAATTTTTTACATGAAACCGTATTCCGTTAAACATGACAGATGCCAGCTTAATTTTACGTACTGAAATGTACATAAACTGTCCCGCCAGTTTTCCACCCGCATAAAACTCGTGTAGTGCAAAGCAAAACTGAAGGCGTGTTCATTTATATCGTTAAGGTTCAATACATGAACAATATCATGGTGACAGTGAGAGCGGGCCGTACACTGCCATGCTGAACGTGGGCCACTGTTCTGACGTCACGGTGCGAGCCTTGTGGGCTGTTTACCTAGTGCGTCCTTGCTCAAGGGCAGTGTCCTGGAACGTGAGACGTTTGCTTGGGGATACAACTGGTGAGGAACAGTACTTCGCCCAGGCGTCCTCACCTGTTCTACTGAAAAAGGACCTTGTGGTGAGTGGGAGGATTGGAAGGGATAGACAAGGAAGGAAGGAAGGAAGGAAGGAAGGAAGGAAGGAAGGAAGCGGCCGTGGCCTCAAGTTAGGTACCATCCCGACATTTGCCTGGAGGAGAATTGGGAAACCACGGAAAACCACTTCGAGGATGGTTAAGGTGGGAATCGAACACCCCTATACTCATTTGACCGCCCGAGGATGAGTGGACCCCGTTCCAACTCTCATACCACACATACCGGGAATCGAACCTGGGCCTCCGAGGGGTGGCATCTAATCACATTAACCAGTACACCATAGAGGCGGAAAATTGTAATTATACTACTGGAATGTAATCGAGGCAGCTTGGTATGCGTGAGACAATGCCCTTTCCCCAGTCACCACTCGTAAACTGTGATTGACAATTTATGGAATATAAACAAATATTAATAAGAGCAATCCTTCAATGGCCATGAGTATCGAACTAGAAACCACAACATCATGGTTGCATGTAACAAAGCTCTTCAGTGTACGGTAAATGCGTACATTTAAACACTGAACTCGGTGAGTAACCAAGCACCAAGGCTAATGTCCCTGTCGATGAGATAGAAAGCATCGCTCACAATTGTGTGACCCCTAGTAGACAGTGGGTCTAGGACACCACGCACTTTCAAGGTGAAAAATGTCACAGTCACTGACATTACTCATTGTAAAATCATCAGGTATCATTTTACCGTTGAGAAGGTCGTCGTGGTTGGATTCCATAACGTACCGGCAAAGCTGACAGTTTTGTTTAGTGTGATTTCCTTCGTTTGCTTCTTCCATCTCTGTGGCAGAGTTACGTCAGACACCTTTTTGTGTGTTTAGTTATTAATCTAGATGCTTGTTGGACCCTCAAAATAAATAAAAAATACTTTCAGCTACTGTACAAAAACTTGTTCTTTTTAGTAACTAAATGTATTTTCATTCATTCAATCAATCAATCAATCAATCAATCAATCAATCAATCAATCAATCAATCAATCAATCAATCAATCAATCAATCAATCAATCAATCAGTCAATCAATCAATCAATCAATCACCACTTATATGCATTTAGGGCAGTCGTCCAGGTGGTAGATTCCCTATCTGTAGTTTACATAGTTATTTTCTTATATAATTGCAAAGGATGTGGAAAGGTATTGAACATCTCCCTAGGTAAGTTATTCCAATCCCTAACTCCACTTCCTATACACGAATATTTGCCCAAATTTGTCCTCCTGAATTCCAAATTTATCTTCATATTGTGATCTTTCCTACCTTTAAAAACATACTCAAACTTATTTGTCTAGTGATGTCATTCCACGCCATCTCTCCATTGACAACTCGAAACATACCGCTTAGTTGAGCAGCTGGTCTCTTTTCTCCCAAGTCTTCCCAGCCCAATCTTTGCAATATTTTTGTAACGCTACTCTTGTCGGAAATCACCCAGAACAAATCGAGCTGTCTCGAATCAAGTAATCCCATACACTGCAACCATACTCTAGTTGTTGTCCTACCAGAGACTTAGATGCTCTCTCCTTTATATCCTTAGTTCAGCTCCTAAATACTCTCATAACAATGTGCAGAGATCAGTACCCTTTATTTACAATCCCCTTTCTACGATAACCCCAAAGAAGATCCTTCCTTACATTAACACTTAGGTACTTACAGTGATCTCCGTAAGGAACTTTCATCCCATCAACGCAGTAATTAAAACTGAGAGGACTTTTCCTGTTAGTGAAACACACAACCTGACTTTTGACCCCGTTCATCATCATATCATTGCTTGCTGTCCATCTCACAACACTGTCGAGGTCTTTTTGCATTTGCTCACAATTTAGTAACTTATTTATTACTCTATATTGTATAAGTTTATTCGCAAAAATCCTTATCTCTTATTCCATTTCTTTACTCATGCAATTTATATATCGATGGCCGAGTTCCAGTACCACGTATCTGACAATGCTCGTCCTACCCATTATTTTCCTTAAGACTGGTCACGCCTCCGAGCCACAAATGTATATGCAGTCCATCACAACAATTTTCATTTTCTTCATTTTCGTATGGTTACGTGTAAGGGAAAATGAAATGTACTCAAAAGTGTACGGAAAAGGACACTTTCCCGCACGGTAATTACTTTTCGCACTGTCTTATTAGAAATCATCTCTGTTTGGTTGAACTCCGCTTCACAATAACGTAAATACGGATAGTCACAGAGTTCATGAATTAAAGAACACCAAACTTAAACGTGTTCATTTCCCCCCCCCCCCCGCCTGATTGCAACACTGTGAATCCATATCCATCTACACAAAAAACGGGGTCTCTGCATTCCAGCTCAAATAATCTGACGTCATCAAAATACTGACTAATGTATAGATTAATCCATTTCCAACAGATAAATATCGCATATAATCAGGCATCGTCAACAGAGAGCGAAATGCCTTCGGAACTAGTTTGCTCCCCGCTCTCGAGGAACGAGAGCAGCTTAGCGAGCAAGTAAGGGAAGTGCATGACGTAGTATGTACTGAAGGCCAGTGACGCAAGTACAGTACGGCCACGGTATGCAACCCGCCTGACTGCTGCTCTCTTGTCACGTGACAAACAGCCGTCCCGAGCGGAGCAAGTAACACCGGCTCCCTAGAGCAACTACGTGATGACGTCTGGCATATATCACAGTATATCGTCGCTGTGCGAGCAAAATGTCGTCTCCCACAATGCTCTTCCTAACCATTATTCTCCTTAAGACTGGTCACACCTCCCAGCCACATATGGATATGCATTCCATCAGAACAATTTTCGTTGTTTTCATTTTCCTACACCAATATGTAAAGAAAATGAACCTTAACGTACAGTACTGTAGGAATGTATGTTTGCATGACGTGTTTACGCAGTCCTAGAGTATGATGCATTTATGATGCTCTTGATTCACCCACTCTCACACATAAAGCGATTGACGAGATCAGCAGTATTCTCATCATTAGCTAGTATGAGTTCGAGTGTCTCCTGCAGGCCGATGATCCCTATTAAGGTCAGAGAGATTCGCGCATACTGTAAAAATGAATTGCATGGCATTGGGGAAAGATATCGTTAATTTAAAATGCCCCAGAGTAGAAGGAATTTTATTTTTATTAATCTTAGACTACGTGTAAAGTTTCCAAATTTTGGAAGGGCATGAAGATGTTGGTGGTATTGAGAACTTGTGTCACTGATGATTATTTAATGTAATTTGAAAGATGTCTTATTGTGACATATATGCTCCTTCTCCCGCTTTTGTGCATTTTTTCAAGATAACCGTCATCGGTTTATGATGGAAGACTTGGAGAAAATCTTCATTGTTCACCATAACAGCGAACTTATTTCAAGTGGACAAAAATCGAGATAATTATATATATATATATAATAGTTTTGTCTGAACATTGCTCAGAATTTAAAAAGAATGTACCATATTTCTGTATCGGTCGTATCCGCAGCAACAAGGAAATGCACGTTTTTAGTTTCCGTAATTTCTGTCTGTCTGTCTGTCTGTCTGTCTGTCTGTCTGTCTGTCTGTCTGTCTGTCTGTCTGTCTGTCTGTCTGTCTGTCTGTCTGTCTGTCTGTCTGTCTGTCTGTCTGTACGCGCATTACGAGAAAACGCTTGAAGAGAATTTAATGAAAATCGCTATGTAAAGTCGGGAAATAAGTCGCTACAATCTAGATCACATATAATTTTATTCGCGCTGAATGAAATGGTAGTTTAGGGAAGGCCTAAAATTTTATTCTCAGATATGTATGTTATTGGTAGTCCTATCGATAAATACTAGATAACTAAAGTCATATAATAGTATTACATTTCCGATCATTTATACATTTTACCGTACTGGCTATGATAACAGATAATTTAATTAATTTGGATTTTTGTTGCTAAGTCATATCAGCGCCGAGTCACGAGAAAATGGGTAAATAGATTTTCATGAAAATTGGTATGGTAAATGAGGGAATAAGGAGCTACAGTCTACGCTATAAATAATTATATAAGATGCCCTAATATCACAGAGTCGGAAGAAAACTAAATGTGAAGGCCTATAATATGGAAAGCTCATAAAATTGACCAACAATAACGTTACATTGACCATTGTTTGTTGTGATGTCCTTTGTGTCTTCTGCTGCCATTCATCTCCCATTAATGGGACTGTTTCCGCGTACCGACTATAACAGCCTGCCTGAATGTTGGCGGAAAATAGCTGGGGAGTTAGATTTCTCTCTTCCTTAGGATGCCATTCCTCTGGTTCATAAATTTTCTGATACTACTGGTACGTAACACACTGGTTCGTAATAGTATTCCAGCTATTCAATCCCTACTCTGAGGCACTGATTAGAATGGGCAGTGTGCGGTCTGGTAATTCCAGCAGTAGAACTTTGGACTGTTAGATCGGCAGTGTAGTACTGTTTGTAAGTGATAAAATGTGCGGTTTTTCATTTGATCGAGTATTTTGTATGATAACATTGCTTTTAATCACTACATTTCTACTGACGTCATTGTAATGACATATGTTAACTTCAGTTGGGAAAACCACAAAGACAGTTTTTCTGAGAATTCCGTAGCGAAGCATGGGTACATCAGATAGTTATCAATATAACTTATGTCGCAAGAAATTAGTTCTTTTTACGTAGGTTGTATTATCAGGATACAATAAAGAGTTTACCGGTACCTCAAAATATTTTTGTACACTATGCTATGAATTACAATTGTTACTATTATATTTTAAGATGGGTATGGTTTAGAAACATTCCTTATGTAATGAGGAGTAAAGGCTTGTTGTTGATTGAGTTTAAATGATCCGTTAAACCTATCAACAATCCAATCATGTTAACTGGAAACAACATTAATTAGATCACTTGTTGGAAGACATGTTGCCTGTTATTGCATTTACAGTGTTGTTGTACTTGGATAGTAACTATTTTTGTCTTCACTAGTGATGAAAGTCTCTTGCTAGTTAGAGGCTAGCTATTTATCAATGGACGTGTGTTAATACGTTTTACGGCAATACTATTTTCAGAAACTCGATAACAGTGAAATTCACATAGTACACTATACAATAGCGTTCAAAATGAAGCATTGCTGTATTCTTATTGAAGTATGAAATTATATAATGTGTTACTGAATGAATAATATAAATTATACTTTTCTTAGTGGGAATTCTGTTATTTTCATCCAATAAATTCTAGCTTGCACGCTTCAACATATATTTGCACACTATAAAACGAAACTTATAACGATTCGGTTTCCTTTGAATGTGCAAATATACCAAATAATACTATTTATACTAACATCAAACGCAGTAGAAATCAAACCCGAATATTTTTAAAAGGTCGGTTTCCTTGCGATTATAAGGCCCTTTTTTAATACCGTACTCGAATGAACATTTTTTTAGTAGTGCGAGGAGAGCTTCGTAGTCACAATCGAACATCGGCCGTGCGCTGTCCCGTGACGAGTGTGTTCACTCTCTCGCTTGACTGTGACTTACACTTTGTACGTAACCTGCCCGTATTTCAAACAAGCGAGCCCGGCCACATTGGGCTAGTCTCAACCGGCGCCCAGCTCAGCAACTCCGTTTTCATTGGTTCCCGAATTTTTCTCAATAGATTGATACAAAATTTCAAGAGTTTCCAGGAGAATAAGAAAAAAATGAATGTAATCTGTACACAAGAGAGGAGGAAACGGGAAATTTAAAGGAATTATTATTATTATTATTATTATTATTATTATTATTATTATTATTATTATTTCCCTAGTACGCCTCTGAACATACAACATTATTATTAATATTTCTCATCTGCAATTGGAGCAGTGCTGCCAACCCACTAGACTGACGTAGAAACCTTGCTCAACACCAACCCGATGGCTGAACGCCGTGATCGATGGCGAATAGCAGTGTGAGATGCGTTACGTGCAAACGTGCTATTGTACAATCGTCGTAATACGCAAGACACCAGATGTCTGTGAAGACGTTGAGGAGACGTGGGAATGGTACTGACTCTGCCAATTATATATAAACAAATCAAATCAAAATGCACCACTGAAAATTAATGCTATGTTATTTATTTATCGTATAGTAAAATAAGACTGCCAAGAACTAAACAGGACAGAAATTATAAAGCACCATTTACATATTAACAGACTGTCCATCTCCTTGGCTGATCGGTTAGCGTAGTGTCCTGCGGATCAAAGGGTCCCTCGTACGATTCCCGGCCGGGCTGGAGATTTTAAGTGCGCATGGCCATTCCTCTGACTCGGGGACTAGGTATTTGTGTTCGTTTCAATACTCATCATTATCATCTACACAAACATATCACGTTACTACCACAGGAATACGCAATAGTGATTATATCCCTTGACGTGGGTTGGCGTTAAAAAGAGCATCCGTCCTTAAAACTTGGCCAAATCCTCCCTCAGAAAGTATCAACTTCGATAAACTGGTAAGAAGTCCAGGAATGAGGAAAAGAAGTAGAAGGACAATTTTTACAAATTTTGATCCTGACAGCCCCTCTGTGGTCTAAAGCCACACTGGTTCTCATCAAACTTACTGTCAACCACTGATCGCACCCTCCATTTCTTTTCTTTTTTTTTTTTTTTTTTTTGCTATTGGCTTTACGTCGCACCGACACAGATATGTCTTATGGCGACGATGGGACAGGAAATAGCTAAGAGTGGGAAGGAAGCGGCCGTGGCCTTAATTAAGATACAGCCCCAGCATTTTCCTGGTGTGAAAATGGGAAACCACGGAAAACCATCTTCAGGGCTGCCGACAGTGGGATTCGAACCTACTATCTCCCGAATACTGGATACTGGCCGCACTTAAGCGACCGCAGCTATCGAGCTCGGTACCCTCCATTTCAACATGCCAGTGAACACTTTGACCATCTCGCTAAGAATACAATATCTAAAAGCGTACAGCAGTCAACTGAGACATAGTCTTGAAATAATTATTAAAATACGTCAAGCTGTGCATACAATATTAATGTGATATACTGTATGCTATTGTTAGTTGTGACAAACTAATTACGTGTTTGAGCCTTTCAATCAGAATGTAGTAATGCATTTCAATGGAAATACACAGTCAGTAATTCATGGTGTGGGTTGATGAAAGTTTACCGTAACATATTCCGCCTGCAGTGAAGTCCCAAAATGAACGCAAGGTTTGAGTTTTCCAGATTTGTTATCAAGAAATGACAGTTAGACATTATTACGTCAGGTTTTCTTTTCAAGAAAAATCTAGAAAAAAGGTTTACCTGTTTCTTGTAATGTTTCAATCTGGAGTTGGGCGATGTTGAGATCACCTACCATGAAATAACTCGAGGAGCGGACAAATGAATCTTCGAAAGTATGAGAATTTACAATACTTGCCACCGCCTCATTTTCTAAAGTGCAAATTCCTCTGAGAATAAAGAATTCTTGAGTTTAGTACAATGGTATTCTCTTTACGGAACATACGAGCCAAGCTTAGAGCGTGGAAACAAAAGATTTATTGGGTACGTCCCACATCCTCATTGTTGAGAGCGAAAGAATCCTCCCATGTGTATTCAATTGCCATTAACTTGGCAGCCAAAGTAAGACTTCCTCATTATTCAGCCTTTATTTGCGCATTCCAAAGTCTAGATTTTAGAAGTGTGCTAAATCTTTCTTAATGTCATCTTTGCTGTGGTATTTACGGAACAGTGCCTTGAGATCTCCGGAAGACAGATTGTTGGTCGAGTAGGATGTCAGTCACTAGGCAACAGAACAGCTGCGTTGAGATCGCGCCCACTATATAAAGAGCGTTCAGATTATTGTGGAAGTATCCGTACGGCAGTAGATGCTAGATCAAGAAAATATCTGACTAATGAACGAAGTTCGCTTGTAATATGAAAAAAATGTAGGCCAAGTTTCGTATAGATTCTCCTAAAACCCTCAGCCTTCTAAAACGTGCTTGCAATCGTATAAACCAAAATACTAGACATTTTTCCCACACTAACATTCCCCTTTGTTCTGTTTGTTGCTATCTTGACAGTCAAACCATTCATTAGCACAGTAGTCCTATGACCACGATGTCTGGTCTCGTACGCAATCATCACCATTATGAATAGTATACCGATCAGACACCACCTGATCGCTAGTCATCCTATAGAAGAAAATGGTTGCTCTATGAAACACAGCCTCATGTCACAACTATCTCGAAAGAAAGACGTATTTCACTTCAACAAATTTGCAGACTTCACAAGGGATCTTATTCTGACTTTCAATGATCATTTAACTCATTAAAACCCTGTGTACAGTATCCTATTTTGAATACAGCTAATTAATCCTTTCATAAAAAATAATATAAAGGTTACAGTTAGTGAGTTTATTATATGCAGAGTAATGAAATGAATTGAAATGAAATGAAATGAAATGGCGTATGGCTTTTAGTGCCGGCAGTCCCCTAGGACAATTTCGGCTCGCCAGATGCAGGTCTTTTGAATCGACTCCCGTAGGCGACTTGCGCTTCGTGATGGTAATTAACCAATTAGGTTAAAATTCCTGACCCTGCCGGGAATCGAACCCGGGACCCCTGTAACAAAAGGCCAGCATGCTAACCATTTAGCCATGGAGCCGGACATGCAGAATAATCATATAACGTAAGACGTTCTGCTGGTATTCTGGCTAGAAATGAGTATGTATATTTTAAAATAATAAAGAGTTTGTAAGACAGTTATCATCATAGCATCAATAAATCGTCGTTTTCACATTTCCTGCTACATTTTCCATACTCTCAGCAGCACAAATTCAGTTGTACTCCGTCCGGCCAACCAGCATATGAGGGGTGGCCTCGGCTCTGCCGTGGTTCTACACTTGTGCATTCGGGAGGCCGAGAGGGACTGGTCCATACGGTCGGTTTTCCTGAAAATGATTTTCCGTGGTTTTCCATTTTCCTGCAATAAGGTGATTGCTATTCAGATGACGCGCAGATAGAAATGCCTAACCGCGCGATTTGGCTACGGGATTCGAGTCACTTAGCTGTGAGCTTGCATTCAGGAAATATGTTCAAATCCCTCCGTTAGTAGCCCGGAAGATGGTTTTCCGTACTTCCCCATTTTCACTTCTTATTCTTCTTCATACGTTTATCCTCCAGGATTGGTTTTTCCCACGGAATCAGTGAGGGATCCCACCTCTACCACCACAACGGCAGTGTCCTGGAGCTTCAGACTCTGAGTCGGGGATACAACTGGGGAGGATGACCAGTACCTCGCCTAGGCGGCCTTACCTGCTATGCTGAACAGGGGCCTTGTAGGGGATGGGAAGTTTTGGAAGGGGTATCGAAGGAAAAGGGAAGGAAGAGGCCGTGGCATTACGTTAGGTACCATCCCGGCATTTGCCTGAAGGAGAAGTGGGAAACCACGGAAAACCACTTCCAGGATGGCTGAGGTGGGAATCTAATCCCCTCTAATCAGTTAACCTCCCGAGGCTGAGTGGACCCCGTTCCATCCCTCGTACCACTCGGGGTGGCAGCTAATCACACTAACCACTACACCACAGAGGCGGACTAAATTATAAATGCCTTTTATTTTGTACATCATTACTTATGTCAACCTTTAAAGTAATTATTTATTCTCCTGGTACGCGGTGATTACAAACATATTGTTCGGCACGCGTTATACAAACGCCGTCTTGAACACATTTAATTATGTATGTCCTTATATGAAAGAATACATGCAAGTATTGCATAGAGTTGTCCGGCACCGCGGTGTAGGGGGCAACGCGTATTTCTGTCATCCGGCGGTCCCGGGTTCAATTCCCGGTCGGGTCAGGGGCCTGGGAACTGGGTGTTTGTGACGTCGTTATAGAGTTCCGTAGTTATGAACGTGTAATGTGCATCCCTTCAGGCTTACCATATCTGATAACGTCCTGGCCTAGCGCTCGTAACAACTGTTTCTTGTGCACGCAGAGTTGTCAGTCAACTCGTAGCCTTGACATGCCTGTCTTACACCGTGTGGTCGTCTAAATTAAATTAAGTGCAAAGAAGCATTTCTAAGGGCCGGTATTATAATGAAGGTTTGAACTGAAGATTGAGTTAAACTGTAACTTGAGTTTAAACCGATGTTGAATCTTATAATGGCCGGCCTAAGTTAAACTGAGGTGAAGAAGGAAATATACTTTCTTGGTAGCAGTATTTTGTGATTTGCGCAATATATTTCAAACTTTTTTGATTTCATACAATATATTGCACAACCCTTCAATATTAAATACACACTATCAATTATATTGCACAAACCCCGATATTGCGCAATAATATTGCACGTCTATGGGCCCCTTAAGTTTTATAATACGCAACTAACTGATAGACCGACGTTTAAACTGAACCAACAGTTTAAACCTCCATTATAATACCGGCCCTAAGTCATTCACACCGAACGAGTTGGCAGTACGGGTAGGGGCGCGCAGCTGTGAGCTTGCATTCGGGAGATAGTGGCTTCGAATCCCAATGTCGACAGCCCTGAAGATGGTTTTCCGTGGTTTCCTATTTTCACACCAGGAAAATTCTGGGGCTATACCTTAATTAAGGCAATGGTTGCTAACAGCACTTACAGTAATGGAGAGCAGGCTATATTACTGTACAGTAAACCCATAGAGCACAAGCGAATCTCACTTTATCTGATCTTCTTCATTAGGAAGCCTGATAGTGGACATTAGCACCCTCATAGGAGTAGCCTTGCATTGGCTGGTAGTGTCATGGCCACTGGGTCTTTTATGTTTATCCAGAAATGTCAGTGTCATCAGACCTATTAATCGCCATAACCTGCACAATTAATGTTCATTATTCATGCAAACATTTCATGCCAGGAAGTATCCTTGCCCAAGGGCACTAGATGAACTGACTCTTCTTCCGGGATGTTGGGGCCTTCTGTTTCTGTAAGTAACAATAACAGTAATAGCAAATACAACACGCGTGCGTTCTAAATTATTGCATCGAGCATGGACCTTTATAACATGGCAGAGTAACATCGTCATTGGTTTCTTTTCATGGCGTCCATGGTTTGAATCTCACCGGATGCAAGGGGAAATTTTGCCGGACCTATAGTGTATGCATAGCATGTCAGCCTCTTTCCCGTTATCTTGTGGGTGGGCCTATGAAGTATGTCCACCACCCCTACCTGTTGTAAGAAAGAGGTGAATAGAATGGGCAACACAACAGGCCTCTCAACTTCGGAGCATATTGGCGATCACGGGTCCTCGAGCTACGTCTGGCATAATTTCTTCTTATTGTTTCTGCTAGTGGCTTTACGTCGCACCGACACAGATAGGTCTTATGGCGACGATGGCACAGGAAATGCCTAGGAGTTGGAAGGAAGCGGCCGTGGCCTTAATTAAGGTACAGCCCCAGCACTTGCCTTGTGTGAAAATGGGAAACTACGGAAAACCATCTTCAAGGCTGCCGACAGTGGGATTCGAACCTACTATCTCCCGGATGCAAGCTCACAACCGCGCTCCCCTAACCGCACGGCCAGTTCGTCCGGTCTCGTATTGTTTCAACTTCATCACTTTCAATTTTCCTCTCAGTTCCTCTTTGGGTAACTTTCATCCTCTTCCGACCCAAACGGTATTAGGTTTGCAAAGCCAATGGAGTTTTCCATGTTGACGTCCTTCGTAGCACCTCCCTAACTTTTACCGATGCTTTTAATTCTCGAAGAGTCGTACCTCCTTATTTTATTTTCAAAACGCCCACGCTGATGTTCTACGTACACCTTTCACGAATGGAAAACAACAGGCTTACCAAGTTGACCTTCTGATAACGAGGAGGGTCCCGCAAAGGCAGTATTGCTGGGCCTTTATGTTTTATTTTATATTAACACTCCGGACATAGTACTTAATACATCTCTTTTTAGTCTCCGCATTTAGATTCCTTAATGTAAACAGCACCCTTTTCTTTGTCTGTGCAATTCTGCTCTTTATGTCGGCTGACATTTTGCCGCCTGAAGTTATTTTACTTCCTAAGTAGGTATAGGCATTTACTTGCCGTAGTGGTATATCATTAATTATAATTGCGACTGCAATATATTGGTGGTTGCATACCATAATTCGGTCTTCTTTGTATTAATGTTCATGTTTACTTCTCTCTCAATACCTTGTTCATTCTTGCTAATACTTTTTTGTACTTCCTCTTCATTCTCCTCAATGACAGCTATGTCATCAGCAAATCTTATCATTTTGGCTTCCACTCCACCGGTGACAAATTGCATCCCTGTCGTACGCCTGTCTGTATTTAAGTCTGCTGTACTTCACCATTTATGTTTATGATGCCTCTTTGGTTGTTATGGAGTTCGTATACTATTCGTTTATCTCTAAAATCTAGACCAATAGTAAACATAATCTTCATTAACATATTCCAGTTCACATTATCGAAGGCTTTTTTCTAAATCCACAAATGCAATAAACAATGGTTTTGTTACGTCCAGCATTCTCTCTATAACCTGCCGTAACATTAGGATAGCTTTTCTTGTACCTCTGGTCCGTCTAAATTCAAACTGGTCTTCAGCAAAATTCCGTTCAATTTTATTGCTTATTCGGTTATATACTGTTATACTTATCTCTCAATTAATTGTTCATTTTTGCAAATTCTTGCCAATATTTTTGACATGTGTGACAATAGATTCAATGGGCGATATTCTTAATATTTTTAAGTTTCACGTTTATTTGGTATAGATATTATGAGGCACCTTTTAAAATCTTCTGAAATTTCTACTGTTTCATATATTTCCGTGATCAATTTTAAAATGTAGCAATGGTTTTCCTTATCCAATCTCTACATCATTTCTCCAGTCACGTTATCACATCCTGGTGCTTTACTAGTCTTCAGTGCTTCCATAGCTTCATGATACTCTTCCTTTGTTAAAGAGGGTCCCAGTTGATCATTTGTTAAGTTGTCTTCATTTTCAAGATCGTTTAAGTCAGCTGGATCTTCATGTAACTTTTTTTTAATGTATCGCTTCCATCTTTCACCCACTTCTTCGCTCTCAAACAACAGTTTCCTGATTTCGTTTAATATACTGCTACTACTACGGCCAATGACTGTTTCTTGGTCTGTTCATAAGCTGTTTCTATTCTTCTTTTCTCCATCCTTTTCTCTGTTTCTTTGCAATTCCATTACATATTCTTTCTTAGCTTCTTCGCTCCTCTGTTGACTAGAGTTTGGAGTTTTTTATAGTTTCTAATTCCTTTTTCACTCTTTGAGTTTTTCTGAATGAGTAAGAGGAATTTTAGTTTTCTTTGTAGAAATTCTGACATTCCTGTCCAAGAATTTGTAAACTGTAGCTTGGACGCTTCAACCCAGTATATTTGTACAATGCAACACGAAAGATGTAACGTGCCAGTTTTGTTTGAATGCGTAAATATACAGAAGAATACAACCAAATATATTACGACGTAATATCGAGCGCATATAAATCAAACACGAATATTTTGTAAAGGTCGCTTATTCTTGCTTTTGTAGTGTACATATTCTTAATACTGTGCTCCAATCAAAATGTCGTTGAGCGGTGCGAAGAGAGCTTCGTAGTCACAATCAAATAATGTCACTGCTCGGAATGTGTTCACTCTGTGACGTACACTGGGTATGTAAGCTTCCTGCATTTCAGACAAGCGAGCCCGGCCGCACTGGGTTAGCCTCAACGGGCGTCCAGTTGAGCAACTCTACTCAAGGACGAGGGTATGCCCGGAAAAGAAGTCCGCTAATCCTACAGGTTGAGGCTTCTGCTACAGGCTAGCTCCCTGTACGGGTAAAATAGGAACTGCTACGTATCTCAGAAAGAAAGAAAGAAAGAAAGAAAGAAAGAAAGAAAGAAAGAAAGGAATAAAAATAAAGAAACCGGCGGATCTTACGGAAAACGACAAAGGCTTCGAGAAAGGACGTGTCTTTTATTTAACTCCAAGTGAAACTTGCCTCACACGACTTTGCCACATTAACCTGCGGGACACTTCGTCACATGATCCCATCCGTACTTTTTACGTGCCAGTGAATATACCGACAAGTAGTCGAGCGTATTTGTACACCTTCGAATAACACGTAACTGAGCTTTGATCGACCCCGCCAAATTGGGATCAGAAAGCCAGCGCCGCTCTACCATCTGAGCCACTGAGACCAAGCTGAAGAATATCTCGCAAGGAGTAGGTGATACTTCATTCATTTTGATGTAACGTCTAAAAACAGTTCACAGATGACCTTAAAGTCAAGCGCATGATACGTCACTCCTTTGTTAACAGCACGTGCCATTAGCACTGTTAACGCCCACATTAAGAAAGTTGGAACCTCCTGAGCAAGATAATAAGTCATGGAGGCCTATTACTGCGGTTACGTCAATGACAAGACAAGAGACACCAGTTTCTTGGGATCCGTATGAGAGTAGTCCAGCGAGCAGGTAAACTGTAGGCTCACCGAGCTCGATAGCTGCAGTCGCTTAAGTGCAGCCAGTATTCGGGAGATAGTGGGTTCGAACCCCACTGTCGGCAGCCCTGAAGATGGTTTTCCGTGGTTTCCCATTTTCACACCAGGCAAATGCTGGGGCTGTACCTTAATTAAGGCCATGCCCGCTTCCTTCCCAGTCCTAGCCATTTCCTGTCCCATCATCGCCATAAGACCTATCTGTGATGGTGCGACGTAAAGCCAATAGCAAAAAAAAAAAAAAAAAAAAAAAAAAAGCTGTAGGCTCAGACTGTCCGATGTACGCTGATATCTCCAAATTACTTTGCCTTCAGCAGATCAATGGTTTAATTTGGATGAACAACAGTCTTGAGGAATACCTGTCTTAACATATCGGAAACTATTGTGGATGGGAGGGAGTGGGGGGTTGAGAAAGGCTTCGATATACAAGAATGCGAGAAAACTTTGTAACTATAGGGCCACGTTACGAAGACGACTATATCTTATTCGGTCCATTACTCCTTGAAAGTATTATTATTATTATTATGATTATTATTATTATTATTATTATTATTATTATTATTATTATTATTATTATTATTATTATTATTATTATTATTATTTCCGCCTCTGTGGTTTGGTGAATACTGTGATTAGCTACCACCCACAGAGACCCGGGTTCGACTCCCGGCTCTGGCATGAAATTTGAAAAGCGGTACGAGAACTGGAACGGGCTCTACTCAGGCTCGGAAGGTCAACTGAGTAGAGGGGTTCAATTCCCACCTCAGCTATCCTCGAAGAGATTTTCGCTGGTTTCCCACTTCTCCCAGCAAACGCCGGGATGGTACCTAACGTACCGCTTCCTTCCCTCTTCCTTGTCTGTTCCTTCCAATATTCCAATCCCCCACAAGGCCCCTGTTCAGCATACAGTAGTCAGGTGGGGCCGCCTGGGCGAGGTCAAGGTCGTCTTCCCCAGCTGTATCCCCCGACCCAAAGCCTCACGCTCCAGGACACTGCCTTGAGGCGGTAGAAGTGGGATCCATCGCTGAGTCCGAGGGAAAAACCCACTCTGGACGGTAAACTGATTAAATAATAAAGATATATTATTATAAATAAACTTTCAATGTATTAGGCCGTGTTCATTACATACAGTGCATATTGAAGAGATGTTAAGTACAGGGCGGAACTGACCAACCGCACACCGGTCAGATTCGAACCCACAACCTCCCGTTTTAGACCATTTCCAACAGAACGAATATGACTTAGGCTGCCATAAATCAATTTTATAGGGTAACCGACCCGAATTTAGGAGGTTGTGGGTTCGGATTCCGCTGTTGTCCTGTTGGCCACTTTTGTACTGTACATCTCTGTAATATGTACTGAACACGACCTAATACACTGATAGTTTATTTCGAGTACAATGCGGTCGTGAAAATTACATTATTATTATTATTATTATTATTATTATTATTATTATTATTATTATTATTATTATTATTATTATTATTATTATTATTATTATTATTATTATTATTATTATTATTATTATTATTATTGCAGTTGATTTTACGTCACAACGAATGAGTAAGGTCTTTTGGTGACGATGAGATAGGAAAACGCTACAACTGAGATGGTAACGACCGTGGCCTTAATAAAGGTACAACCGCAGTATTGCCTGGTCTGAAAGTGGAAAACCACTGATAACCATTTTTTTTCAATTCATCCACTACTGATCTGCATTTAGGGCAGTCTCCCGGGTGGCAGATTCCCTATGTGTTGTTTTCCTAGCCTTTTCTTATATTATTGCAAAGAAATTGGGAATTTATTGAATATCTCCCTTGGTAAGTTATTCCAATCCCTGACTCCCCTTCCTATAAACGAATATTTGGCCCAATTTGTCCTCTTGAATTCCAACTTTATCTTCATATTGTGATCTTTCCTACTTTTAAAGACACCTTCCATACTTATTCGTCTACTGTTGTCCTCCCACGCCATTTTCAGGTTTCCAACAGTGGGTTTCGAACCCACCATCAACCAAATGCGAACTATCCGCTATACGGTCCAGGCTGCGCAGCCAATTCGCTCGTTGCTAACAATGTTTCATTTCGCAATTTTGGCCAACTTACGTCTACGTAAAATAACCCACTGCAACATTTCCGTCTGTTTCATTCTTCCTTTCTTGCTTTCCAATAGTTCATTATTTCACTGCGTTTCTCTTCCACTTTTCTGTCCAGATGTTATTTCGTACCTTCTTTTCTTTCTTCTGGGAAAACTTGAATTTTTTTGTATCAATCTCTTGAAAGTTGTTCTGCCCCATATTATATTTGCTGTTACACCTAAGAAAGTGGAAATTGCAACACCATGAAGGCATTGGTCTTTTGTGTTGATTTTCAAGATATGGAACGATGCCATGTAGGTATGTAAACGATCAACGTTTCAGACCCATTGGATTGTTGCTACAGGTCTCCCCACATGATTGGTCGCGGAGGAATCAACTCCAGTATACGGACTCTGGTGTAGCGTAGTTGACTTGCAGTCTGTGCAGTGAAGTGTTCCCCGTCGAACATGCCTCGACGACAGAAGAGCACGTTATCAACAACTGTCGCCGTTTGAAAGGGCTCGGATAATTGGACTGTGTGAGGCTGGATTATCGCTAAGGACTGTCGTTGCACGTGTTGGCCGACAGGCATCTACGGTACAACGTGTATGGCAGCGGTGGTCAAATGAAGGTACCCACACTCGTAGACCTGGCACAGGCCCAGCGTGACAGACAACTGTGAGAGACGATCGCCGCATCATTCGGATGGCCCGGATGGAACCCCATGCAACAGCAGCGCAAATTCGAGCAGCTGGGGCACGCCATGTTACACAACAAACTGTTGGTAATCGCCTGCGTGCAGCTGGCTTACGAGCCCGTGTCCCTGCAGAAGGTGTTCCATTGACCCCACAACAGCGACGTGTAAGACTGGCCTGGTGTCGAGAAAGATCGACGTGAGTCGACGAATGGCATAGGGTCGTCTTTAGTGATGAATCGCGCTTCTGTCTGGCCCGCAGTGATCGCCGGAATAATGTGCGCCGACGTACCGGGGAGAGGGGCCGACCAGATCTTATTGTCGAGAGGCACGCAGGGCCAACACCAAGCATTATGGTCTGGGGAGCTATTGGCTTTAATGTGAAATCACAATTAGTGCTTGTTGAGGGCACTATGACTGCTCGACAGTACGTTGATAGGGTACTCAATCCAGTGGTTGTCCCTATGATGGCGAGCATTGCTAATGGGATGTTTCAGCAGGACAATGGCCGGGTTCACACTGCACGCATCTCCAGAGAAGCTCTTCCCGACATCACAACCTTAGAATGGCCACCAGATCCCCGGACCTCAGTCCTATTGAGCATGCGTGGGACATGATGGGTCGACAACTGGCCAACCGTCCTCAGTCACCCACAACTCTGGAACAACTGACCCGTGCAGTGCAGCAAGCATGCGCCACAATTCCTCAGGAAGCGATCCAGGGCCTTATTGACTCCATGCCTCGACGAATTCATCAACGTATTGCAGCTCGTGGTGGGCACATCCTGTATTGATTGTTGTCCAAACTTGCGGTCAGAGGGACCTGAAAGTGTAATCATCGAAGCACAACCGAATACTCGTTCTGCATGTTCAATTACAGCAATGTAGCACCACTCCTTCTGGGCGTTGCAATTTCCATTTTCTTCAGTGTATTTTGATCTCTGCCATATCTTTCTTTTTACTTTGTATCCACTGATTGCCGCTCATGCTCTTGTAAACATGATTAAAATTTTGTTTTGTGAGTCTTAACATTATCCATTTTCGTTATATGACCAAAAAACTTAACTCTCCCCTTCCTGATCGTATCAGACATTCTTTCAGTTTCTTTATTATTATTATTATTATTATTATTATTATTATTATTATTATTATTATTATTATTATTATTATTATTATTATTATTAGGAAGGACAGTGTCATCGCTAGCAACATTAAACTCAGGCTGGTAAACGCTCTAATTTTCCTCATCTCGACATACGTGGCTGAGCCATGGACAATTAATGAAGCCAACAGGAGGAGGTTTGAAGTGATGGAAATGTGGTCATTCCGCCGAGTACTGTGAGTATCCTGGCCAAGCTCGATAGCTGCAGTCGCTTACGTGGGGCCAGTTTCCCATTTTCACACCAGGCAAATGCTGGAGCTGTACCTTAATTAAGGCCACGGCTGCTTCCTTGCCATTCCTAGGCCTTTCCTATTCCATCGTCGCCATAACACCTATCTGTGTCGGTGCGACGTAAAGCCACTAGCAAAAACAATAACCGAGCTCAATAGCTGCAGTCGCTTAAGTGCGGCCAGTATCCAGTAATCGGGAGATAGTGGGTTCGAGCCCCACTATCGGCAGCCCTGAAGATGTTTTTTTCGTGGTTTCCCATTTTCACGCCAACCTTTTCTCTACGGGGTCGGGTGTGAGGTGAGGGCTGCCGACAGTGGGGTTCGAACCTACTATCTCCCGAATTCTGGATACTGGTCGCACTTAAGCGACTGCAGCTATCGAGCTCTGTTTTTAATTAACGTGTGTAACTGTTCCGTTAAAGTGATTTTGTACATAACTATGCATTACATATTATATAATATTAATTCGATGAAAAAAATTGAGGGCCTATTTGTTTCCATACTTCATCCTTCTTTCTTATATTTTTACTAGCTGATGTACCCGTGCTTCGCTACGGAATTCTACATTGTATACAGAATTGTAGGTTAGGTAGAGTACACGTTGTGAGCAAAACTGCATTAAATTGCATAGCTCTTAACGTTACCCTGGAGACGGACGGAGAAACCACCAATCGTCTTTTCTCATATGAAGACTGCGTTAGGGAATTTTCATTTTAATGGTAGACCCGCTTGCCTACCATCAGTCACAATCAGGTTGGGGAATTGCATTATAATGGCAGACACTCACTCTCCACCTGCCTTTTTACATCCTCAGAAAGACTGTCTGAGTGGTTTTCCCAACTGAAATGAACATAGTGAGCCCAATTGGTTCATAGCATTGTCTTTAAAATATTATAAATTACAGAAAGGTATAAGGGAATGAACTACAGTTTCATTATAAGCCTGATGTGTGGCGCCATTTTGCTTGTCCAAGCTTGGAGCTAAGTTCCACGTGTCAGGGTCATTTGATGACGAAATAGGAATTACTGGAATATTCCGTGAGGTGTGTGATCAAGGTCTCCAGTCTTAAGTTGGTAGCATTTTCAAGCAGCGAATAGCAGCATAGCAAGTTTGAAATGATGGGGGAAATTTAAAGATGGATGCCGTACGAATGACCTCCAAAATTAATTAAATC
Source organism: Anabrus simplex (assembly GCF_040414725.1). NCBI lineage: Eukaryota > Metazoa > Arthropoda > Insecta > Orthoptera > Tettigoniidae > Anabrus > Anabrus simplex. Next base: position 1,641,299,787 of record NC_090265.1, on the reverse strand, counting down.
CACCAAGGGACAATGTGAAATCAAAGTTAAACTCTCCCGTGGACAAGAATTAAAGACGGCATATTTCTAATAATTTATTGTAATAAATGAATGAAGGCATACGTGACGGGATATTACATCACTGTTGATGGGGTTCCCCGAGCTCCATACCCGGAAGCTCGTGTGCAGGAAGAAGACGCGTGCTGCTCAAAAGGCTCACTCTGCTACGGAAATTTGAACTTCTCGGACGTAAAGCGCATGGTGGTCAACGCGGACGAATAATCTTGAGCATTTCCTAGTCCATTAACTAATTGTCAATAGGATACGACGGGGTCCGATAGACTATATTTTCAACTGAATAACGACCGAAAAATCCGGTAAAATTTGGGAAGGCGATTTTACAATATTAACTGTGACAAAGTAGAAAGACTGGAACGAGATCGATGCAAGGACGCTTTGCAGTTCCGCGTGTTAAACTCGTGAAAAAGAGCAGAGACAAAGTATTCATTATTAGTGTAAAGTGTTTTATGTGCTATAATAAGTAACTTATATATGTGTTTGTGTGTATTTTAGTGTATTAAGGCGTGAAGCAGTGTGAATTCATTAAAGCCGCAAGAATGAAGAACATGGTCATGGAGAAAGGCACTGGTTCACGTGTTAAAGCCGCCTATATGATGGCTTGAGTTCATCATGGGGCCGACCTGAAACCATGAGGCCGTGGAGCTGAGTATGGAGCGTCGCCGAATCGATAAGTACCCTGATTCATTATACCTGGCATGTGCATGATTAGCTGTTAACTTGTAAATAAATTAATGCATGACAATTCCTTTTATATTTTTTATTTTACTGTAGCAAGGATAGTTAGAGTTTTAGGGCGTAAATTCCATACTGATGCCTAGGGGGAGTGAATATGTAAATAAGAGGCGTGTGTTGAATAGGATCTTCATAAATGATGAAATAATATGTGTGTGCAAATAATGATCTTCTATAGTGATACGTGTGTGAAATATGGTTTTCCTTAGTGCGCGATCTTCTGGTAAATACCAGCGTGTGTGTGTGAATATTTAAAGTGATTTAGGAAGCAATCAGTGTAAGATTAGTCAAAAGGGGAATAAATAGATTAGCCTAGCATGTTGCATGACAGCAAGATCGTCGAGAGGAATTTCATTGACCGAAAGATTCGAACCTTGTTTATTCCGGCACATTACAGTGAAATTTGAGAGTGTATGTCATCAGTAAGTAATATGTATTGTTAACCAGTAGACGAAAAATGTGCTGTAGGGAATAGGTTTCATCGTATAATTTATCCGAAATGTAGTTAGTCCAGTGTCGAAGTAGGGCCTTTATGACACAAAATGCCAGCAGCAGGGGTCGAACTAATGAGATTGTGTAGCGCAATATATGAATAAATACCGGCATAGTGATATACGTGTTTCTTAATAATGTTGAGTGAGGAATGTAGAATTAAACACGTGAGATATGGAACAAATAAGATGCATTTTGAATGTTATATTATAATGGTTACCGTTCGCCCAGAAAGCAAGGATGTGAAAGATGATTTGGAGGTAACATATGAGTTCATTAGAGCGGAGAGAGAGAATTATTAATTGGGTGCGGACGAGTTGAAATGCCGTGTTAATGAAGTGAGCGAGGCGCTTGAGATAATGTAGTCACCCGTGCCGGCATGCTGTGCATTAGATGAAGTCAGACAGCTTTGGCAGGGTCTTACAAGTAAAAGAATTAAAGTCATTCATAAGATAGATCTGTTTTGAGGAATTTAGGACAGCACATTAAAATTAAAAAAATAGTTATACTTCGTGACAGTTCATTGTGGCGAGTCCAATGATAGGTCACTGTAATGGTGCCATGTTGAGGATCGGAGTTCGATGCCCGGCCAAGGTCAATGAATGATGATTTTCCCTGTGATTATTTGGTTGACAGATGTTGTGTTTGTCTCAGTGTTATATGTTCTACTGTGTGTTGAGCAATGCAAATTCTGGTTTGCAGTTGTATTTTTCTTGTTAATGTGTGAATTCAGTTCACGTATGGTTGATTGTACTTGTGACAATGAGGTTCTGTCCCATTGTTTTTAGAATCAGTGTACATTAAGTTGTGTATTACAATAGTAGTGTAGGTTTCTTGCTACAGAGTAGGCATATGTTATACGTATTATGAAAACAGCTGATTATGTATGTGCGGGATATTTTTAATTTTAAATGAATCAGTGGAGTAAATTAATTTATTTATGTCAGGGTTACTTTCGATTCGCGCGCGCGTTCCATATTATCAGCACTTATAGCAGTGGAGGATGTTATTGAGAAAGAATAAGTCAGATAATTTCGGACTTAAATAATATTAGGAATTATTTTATTTAATTATTGAGATAAATAATTTAATGATTTAACAAATTTTGGATTTAAGGATTATCAGATTTTACAATGTAATTGAATAATGTAATGATTTCAGAGGTAACGATTATAATGACATGATAACCTCGAATTTAGTGGATAATAATAAATTTTATGAATTTAATTAATTGAAATGAGGAGTTCACGAATTACACGGCGAATGTTGGATTTAATGACTTCGTATAGCTTCATAAATTTCAGAATGGAAGATTGTAATAAAGTAAATAATTTAATAATTTAATAATTATAATTACGAGGTTTATAACATAGTGATGGAATAATTTGAAAGTATGGAGAGTCAATACGGATTTATTGATTCAAAGAATAAATGGATGAAGTTTTGGTTTTATTTTAACGTTTCAAAGGTCACTCTGACGAGTTAATG